>NW_013669194.1:3986-7630 GCF_000517525.1 Limulus polyphemus
TAAATCGTTTAACTTCAGTGGATTCTCATCGGACATTAGTCTTTTTACGAAAACATTACCTAACTTCAACGGTGGAAAACAGCTTGTGGGGCCAAGCAGACAAAGCTAGCTAGCTTCCCGGCGAATCGTACTTGCATCAACGCGCTCATCGTTCATCGTAAACCCTCGATAAGATATCAAGGAAGTTCCATACTATCATTGTTTGTAGTAACTATTTGTAATAATTGTTATTGTAAATTGTATTGTTGTGTATATATTAAAACGTATTTGTGTTCAAACAGAAAACTATGTGTGTATCAATTTTGTTGGCAAATATTACAAGCTGACTATATGTCGTCATTTATTTAAATACTAAATCCAAAGTACAATTTAACTATTAAATTTAAATTATTTAACTCGGCTTCGGACTATTCGAAATTCTAATACGAAACACAAACAAAACTGCTCTTAGCACACAGGATGGTTTGTTTGAGCTCCAAGTAATGACCTTCAGACTGTGCAACACTCATTACTTTTTAATGGCTAATGGAGCTTACATTTAAATGTCTGCAATGGGAGAAAATACCTAGTATATGTATATGACATCTTGGTATTTGACTGACTGTTCGAGTCTGTTGTTATAAACGTGTCCGTGGTTTTTACAGTGGCTAAGAACTGCAATAAGAACTGTGATATGAAAGTTGAAACCCGGGAAGTGTGCCCTCAAATATACATCAATACAACTCATTGGTCATATTTTTGGTATAGAATGCATCTCAACAGACTTCACAAAGATTTCTGCAGTTTGAGACTGGCCCCAGCAAGTGATGAAAGAGGCAGTTTGAAATTTCCTTGGGTTTGCATCATATTATGGATATTTTGTGGACAGTTTCTCCAAGGTTGTGACACCCAAGTTCACTCTCAATATAGCCAATTCTAGATAGACTGAGAAGTGTGAGTATACATTTCTGTTCCTGAAGTGAGCTTTGGTGGAAAGCCCATTCTAATGTATCCAAAACAAGATATTGAGTTTCTCTTGAATATAGATATCATCAATAATGGAGATGGTCATAGTTACAAGATAGGTTAGTTAGAACAAATGATCATGTACAGAGCTTACCACCACTGAATGAAGATAATGCTCAACAAAGAAAGAACTGTATGGTTGCAGTAATTGTGAAGTATTACTGACACTATTTGTAGGGTAGAAAGTTCACTCTCAGGATGAACCATGTATTAGTGAAATGGATCTTGGGCTATCCAGGAGGGATTATCTTATATTGGATTACAAGGTAGCAAGAGCATTGCATGATCATACAACATTGTCTGTAAACATAACATGGACATACAGACAAACTATATCAACACTTGGTGAGATCATGTCCATTAATTTAATGTTCTAGTACGAGACACGGAGTTCAGGAATAAGCTACTTCTGCTATCAAAATCTGTAGCCACCCAGTAGGTGATTTCACGGGTTAATGGCTGTCAAGGCTCACTTCTCAAGTGTTCCAAGAAGACAAATTGATAGACTCAGAACTAGAATTAGAACTTCTTGTTGTGCAGCAAGAGAACATGCATCCAGCACAGGTTGAGGAAATGAGTGTGAGCACACGCTGTTTTTGGCACCTGTACTAGTAGTTACATGTACACAACACCATATTATATGCTATTTTTGAATGTCAAGATCTAGGAATTAACCTGTGTTGCAGCTAGTGACTCCTCACTCCATGTAGGAGTTAGTTTTCCAAACCTTACAGAATGCAAGGATTGGAGGTCATTGGGACATTTACCAAGCTAACAGTAATGTCAGACAACGATTCTGCAAGTCAGTTTAAAGCATGACATTCAGCACTGGTGCCAGCACTGCATGATATGTACAACAAAGTGGAAAATAAACAGGGTAAACTCCATCAAAGCATTGTTGGTTCTTTCCTCCAGAAAAATAGTCCTGAACATTGCTTTTCCCTCCCAGACACTGTGAGAGGTAAATGATATGTGCTTGTCAACAATGATTACTTCACTAAGAGGGCCAAAACTTATCCATTGGCTGACATGTTAACATAGTCCATCATTGATGTGTTGGAAAAACTGTGGATAATGTGTTTTGGTACCTCTGGAACAAATTTCGATAGCCAGTTATTCTCTGAGTTGTGCATGGTATTTGGCGTGTTGAAGGCATGCACTTCACCATACCATCACCAGTCACATTTTGACAGAACAAACAATACAGACTATCAAATGTATGTTTTCATAGTTTGTTAATCCCAGTAAAAATGATTTAGATTAGCACTAGTGTTAAATCCTAATGGCATATAATACAACAGAAAAGAAATCAACTAGTTGTTTGACGAACATGTTTTAATATTTGGGTAAAAACTAACACTCCCTGTATACGTGATATATAGCCCATCTCCTAGTTCCACAGCACCACAATTCAAGAAGCCAATCTGGAATGGTTGAAAACATCACTAGCAGTGTTGCATAAGTTTTTATGCCAGGAACAAGGTAAAGCAACCATATGACAAATTGATGCTACAACAAGATAGTCAAGAAAAGGACTTTTCAACCTAGAGACTGGTGTGGCAATGGAATATGCCTGCAACAAAAACTAGAAGCCACTTGGCTCTGTTTGGACTGTTCCTTGCCTAGTACTAAGAGAAGTTGGCCCTTGGACTTATGAGGTACAACATTCATGGGATACACACAAGTATATCGAACATTTGGAGAAATGTGAATATATGTCATGGGCAAGTCTCTAGTGCCCTTGATAGCTCAGGAGACAAAAGTTGAAACAAACAAACCTGGGAAATATGAAACTTTCATGAAGCATCTCAAAACATCTAATGACGAGAAACGAGATGTAAGTAGTGATATGGTTGTATTTTATGGGTCAGCTGGGGAAGCACCTCAAGAGATATAGGAAAGCTTTAGTAGTTGGATGGGCCACTAAAATGACGCTCCTAATCTAACAAGCTAGGATGGTTTGTTGATTGCAAGATTAATGGAACCAAAAGGGTTTTGCAGCTCTTAATTTTCAAGCTATTGAGTTATCTTCATTGTGGGTTATTTTACATTTACAAACAGTTAAGATGGATCATTTAGTCATGCCCCCAATGACTGGAAGCAATTAATGATACTTAATTTCCAATAATCCGAGTGGTGGTATATATATATTAGGTCGTCAAGAAATTGGTGTCGTTTTTTTAGATGAAAAAACCCGAATAACTTATATATCAAAACAAAACATTTATTAAATAAAATAGTCTCATTGTTATCGATGATGCTTTTCCATCTTACAATCAGGTTTTTAGTGCCCTGATTAAATAAATCACTTGGCTTTGAAGCAAAACACATACCGATGACTTCTTTAACACCTTCCATATTTGCGTACGTTTTCTCATTATGATGGTGTTGCAGCGAACGAAAAAGATGGTAATCTGATCTTGCCATATCTGGAGAATGTGGTGGGTTGGGGAAAACTTCCCAACCCAACTCTATAATCTTGTGTTGTGTCAAACGTGGCAATGTGGACGTGCATTGTCGTGGAGAAGAACACCTTTCCGATTGACGAGTGAATGACGTTTCTGATGAAGGGCTTGATTTAAACGTTCCAGTTGGTGATTATAGATCTCTGCATTGACAGTTGGCTGTGGATTGAGAAG
>NW_013669194.1:8432-13094 GCF_000517525.1 Limulus polyphemus
GTTTTTGTCTAGGACTGAGCCATTGTTTTTGGCGTTTAATTTTCGCATAGAGAATCCATTTTTCATCACCGGTGACAATTCTATCCAAAAACGGTTCACGCGCATTACATGCCAGAAGAGACGAAGCAACGTTCACACGTTAGAAACGATGAACATCGGAGAGTTCGTGAGGCACTCAAACACCTTCTTTATTGAGTTTTCCCATATTCCTTAGATGTTTACGTATTCTTTCATGAGAGACATGCATTTTTAGGGCTATTTCGAGTGTGTTGCCTTGGGTCAGACTCAACAAGCGTCTTCAGAGCATCAGTATCAATTCCAACATGTCGGCCCCTGCCATCACAATTATTAAAGCTAAAGTCGCCTGAACGAAATTTACTGAACCATCGTTGACACTTACGAACGTTCAAAACATCTCCATAAACTTCTTTGGTATTCTTTGTGACTACAGATGCGTTGTTTTCCTTTTTGTATTCAATGCCGAATGTGTGTCTCGTCTTGTGCCATCACTATAATGGATTAGAGTATACTAAACTTTATACATTATATAGGCTACAGTAACGTGACGTTTAAGAGGTTCGTTTAACTATTATACGTAATGTACGTTGTTTTGTGTTTTAGGGGGTGAAAGTGTTCCAAAACGCGACATTAATTTCTTGACGACCTAATAGATTAGACATGGTCACAGACTGAAAGGAAGTATTAATCCTTACACTTTCTAAGCTATCAAGTGATTTTTATTTTGGATTATTTGATTTTCCACTCATGTGCTAGCTGGGACAATTGTTTGGATTTGAAGCTGATAACACAACTGTCGATGTCAGATACTGGGTATGTACTGCATTCTACAGTTATCATTTGTGCAACAACTAGAAA
This sequence comes from Limulus polyphemus, assembly GCF_000517525.1. Classification (NCBI taxonomy): domain Eukaryota; kingdom Metazoa; phylum Arthropoda; class Merostomata; order Xiphosura; family Limulidae; genus Limulus; species Limulus polyphemus. The sequence continues at coordinate 9,309 of NW_013669194.1, forward strand.
GTTGTTTGCTTGGGATATTAACAACTAAAAAAAAAGGTTGTTACTACTTGTTTTCTGAGCACTGAGTAATTCTCCAAGCAAAATCGCTACTCTTATCTGAATAATAGCAGTTCTCCCAAACAAGTTACGGGGCTTTCCTCAATGAACAGAGAGAAAGTTCTGTTCTCCCCAAACACAGATAAAGTATTGGGTGACTGTTTCAATAAAATAGATCTCATTTTATTGAAAGTTCCTATGTTTGTTTTGCTGTGAAGTTAACTAGCACAAGTGGATCAACTTTGTGTAAGGCAATAGTTCCCAGTGGTACATGATTGGAAATCATTCCAAACAGTGATTGAACATTACTGTTGAATTTTGTATGTAGCCATACTTGAATTGAAGATTTATTTATGTAATAAGTTGTGACAGAATAAATTATAATTGTAAATTATAAATATAGAAAATAAATTTTACTGAATAGCCAGTTTAGTTAAATTCCACCTCAAATTATCAATTTTGAAAAGCCAGAAACATTGTGTTGAGTATAACTTCTCACAAATGGCAACATATTACTTTACCATACCCTATGGCAGACATTTTATGGAAGTAGCTTATATAAGCTTCTATGGTAGCAATGCACATGCCTAAAGTTATTTATCAAAAGTTATTGGTTTATGAGATAATATGTGGAAAATGGATACTTATATGTATGGAAATATATGTTTGTGATTATAGGTGTGTAAGGTATCGCACACCTTTATGAAACTTAATAAAATGTCGTTCATAAGTGCTGTCCAATACAAAATGGGTCAGTAACTGGGAACACAACCAGAGGGAAACCTTTGAATGAAAATACGAGAATTTGATCAGGATGTTAAGACTGTGAAGTATGAAGAAGTTACCCATGGTTACTGCTTCCAACAACTTATCATATTACTAAACTTTTTAGAATATTTAAATTCTTGTATTTAAAAATACAACTTACTGAGAAGCAGAGACTTGTTCCATCGTTCCGATAGGGCGAACTTATGAAGAAGACTTGGCTGCTTTGCTGGGCTGTCTAGTTTCAAATATATTATAGGATCTTCTCGAGGTCTGACTAACTGACTGCATTTTTAAACCTAACTTTTATACGTCTTAGTTCCAAATTAGTGTGTAAGTATGAACTGAATTGAACTATTTAGCTAATCACGAGTTTTCTTCTTGATGGTTGAAATAACTTTCTAGAGATTCCAGGGATCATCTTCATAAGACTTGCATCATTTGTAGGCCATTTCTGTTCATTACCATCAAGAACAACTTTGTTCAATGATACTTGAATGATATTAACTATTCATTGGAATAATGAAACACAGACCCAAAGGGGTGAAATGCAAATACAACGTTCATTAATGTATTTATAACTACAAAGGTTTTTTGAAAGACTTCATAATGCTGTAATGTGTTCCATCATTGTACGAGTCCTTTTGAATTATTTGGTAAAAATGATGCAAAGCCCAGTCCCCATAGTGATAACGACTTAATTTATTTCTTCAATAGCATTTGCTGCAGTACATGTTATGTTCACTTGTAGGCTTAACTTCACAATCAACATTTCACTAGAAATTCAGGGACTAATGGTACGTATGTCTAACTTACTTACTAGCTAGCTAACTGATAGCCAGATGCAGTAACTGTTATCGTCTAACTCTCATCTAACACAAATTGAATATCTTATTGCTTTATTGATTCATACATTGAAAAAACACTAACTCACTCTGTCCTTTTCATATCTTTACTTGTTTTTCTATTTACTACTACGAAATTTCTAGACCATAACGTCATCATCAACACGATTAGCTCCATCTAATAAACAAATATCTGAATTAAAATATTATATATATATATATATATGCTAGCTGGAGTACCTGTTCCCTGAACGGAAGTTATGTAAATGCATGATTAATGAAAAGTTATCTTAGGACATGAAAAGTTGCTTCCCTTATATGTAATTGTAAAAAATACAAAAACGTCAATAAAAACTGCAAAACACAAATGTGAAACAGCGAATTTGCATATATCTCTACATGTATTCAATAAACCTTCATGCCAAATGTGGTGAAGGTCCATCAACAAGGGCGAAGTAAAGGATAAAAACGCCCATAAAATTCAAAGCTGATGGACCTAATAAGCTTCCGTACCAATTTTGATCCATCCACACCCTGCAGAGTAGTTACATGGACATACAAGAGATAACAGACAGTACTATTATATTTATATAGATATATCTTACAATACTGCCCCTTTCCTTAATTGTGAAGTCCCTTGAACAATACTTATGCAAAAATAAAACAGTACACTAAACTTTCCATTTACCAAGTCTTTTTTTATGGTTTTCTCTTCCGGGGGCTATGATATGTAGATTGGATGACCTCTTGTCTTTTATCCTCACTTGCTGTCCTGTCACCAGTACAGTTTTCCCTACGTTGGTGTTCGAATAATAGCATTAGTTGCTCTATCATTGGTGATCCTCTGAGTCTCGACAGTAATCCTGGGCTCTTCCATGGGAAGAAAACTGTCTGCTAAGGTAACGAGAGACATCAACGCCGTTAGAGGAAGAATTATGTCAACTTCGAGAGGATCGGACTCTTCCAACACGGCACAGTGCAAATCAATGGCTTATTGGAGGACTTTCTGTTGAGACTCTTTTCAGTAAATAGCTATATCTGTCCATCTAAACCGTATATAATCAGTAAGTTTTTGCACAAATGCATTTTATATAGTCAATTTATACTTTGATTAATTGTGTACAGTGTATATATATATATATATAAATATATATATGTTTAGGTTAATACTTAGTTATATGGACTCTTCTTTTCGGAGGATCTGCACATATGTATTTAATGTTAGTGATATTAAGGTTTAAGCTATGAGGTTTTGGTGTTAATGTAAAATTTTTCTTTTTTATTAGAGGGTATTTTTACAAAACAAAAATCAGTAGTTGAAAATTTATTTGACTTATGCAATATTCACCTCAATTAATTAAAGGGTTATTCTGTATTTTTCTTTACTAAAGTGTCGGTTTAATGTACGTTTGGTAAGTTTTTTGTAAAAGGTATTGCTTTAATAAAGGCTTTTTATTTTATTATATTATACTTATGGCCATGTTTGCAAGATTGTGTGTTTGTTTTCAGATTCTCTTAATTTATTCAGTAGAGGTCAATAAGTTTCAGCTGAAATTACATTACATAATATAAGGTTTTGGGTATTGGTCCATCTCGGCTGTTCCATCCTCTAAACTAAATTAAAATAAATAAACTTAAAACTCTTAAAGCCAGCCCTTATCATTCATCTACTTATCGAGCTTTTTCTCGAACTCACTTAAGTTTACTGCCTCTACAACATCCGAAGGTAACCTATTCCAAAGGCCTACCACCCTATTAGAAAAATAAAACTGTCTTAGCTGAAGATGACTCCTACCCTGCCAAAATTTATATTTCTGTCCCCTAGTCCTACTATTCTTACTGTTAAATATGAAAATAGATGATGCATCAACACAATCAATTCCCTTTACAATCTTAAACACTTCAATCAGATCCCCCTAACTCCTCTTTTTTCAAGAGAAAACAATTTTAGAGATTTCAACCTCTCCTCGTATGACACCCCCCTCATCCCAGACACCATTCTAGTAACCCTTCTTTGAACCCTTCTCAACAATTCAATGTCTTTCCTAAGGTAAGGAGCCCAAGACTGAACATAATATTCCAAATGTGGCCTAATCAGTGACCTATGCAAGGAAATTATAACCTCTTTAGACTTGTATTC
>NW_013669194.1:13169-20132 GCF_000517525.1 Limulus polyphemus
GGTTATTCCCATCCTAATGATACTTCAAATTATGATAACCCACATGCATTATCTAGCATTTATTATAATTAAAACCCATCTGCCATTTATTTGCCAAACACATTAAATGATCTAAATCCTTTTGTAAATCAGCAGCATCCTCTTCATAGCTAGCAACACCCAAAACCTTAATATCATCTGCAAATTTAAGTAATTTATTTACCATTTATTCATCTGTGTCATTGATTTAAATCAAAAAGAGCAAAGGTCCTAAGAATGAGCCCTAAGGTACCCGCTTGTGACATTAATCCAGTTTGACTGAACCCCATTTGTAACAACCCTCTGCTTTCTTTCGTCTCGCCACTCTTCTATCCAATTTGCTAACTTATCCCCCACACCTATAGAGATAATTTTCTTTACAAGTCTTTTATGTGACACCTTGTCAAATGCTTTCTGAAAATCCAGATACACCAAATTTACACTCTTGCCCTCATCTACTTAAGCAGTAACCTTTTCAAAGAATGTCGAAAGATTTGTAAGGCAAGATTTTCCCTTGGTGAAACCATATTGACTATCCAATAAAATTCTCAACTTTGTTAAATGACTTTGCAAAGCATCTTTTAACAGACTTTTCAAAACTTTTTTCACAACTGATGTAAGACTAATGGATCTATAATTACTGGGACAATTTTTATCACCTCCCTTAAAAAGAGGAGTTACATTAGCTAACTTCCAACCCTCTGGTACCTGCCCACTATTCAAGAACTGACAAAAAATAGTAGTAAATGGCTCACATATCCAATCTTTAACCTCCTTCAACACCCTTGGGGAAATATTATCTGGCCCATGAGCCTTATCGTTCTTTAAACTTCCCAATTTTGTCTTAACCAGCTCAGAATTAATGCAGTCATCTTGTTTGATCTCGTTCCCATTTATCAACTGTTCAAGATGTGGAATACTGCTTAAATCTTCGTTAGCAAAAACCGAAGAAAAAGTAAACTTAATAACACAGCCATCTCATAATCATCAGATATGAACATTCTTTTATCGTCCCTCAAGGGTTCTACCCACATCTTAACATTTTGTTTACCCTTAATGTATTTAAGGAAATCCCTGCTGTTAATTTTTACATTTTCAGACAACCTTTTCTCATACATCCTATTTGATGTCCTAATTTCCTGTTTCACCAACTTTCTTGATCGTCTATAACATCTTAAGTCTCCTGTCATACCAGTCAATTGAAATTTCTTAAATTTATGATGCTTTTATTTAATTTTATCTCTTAAACTCGTTGCGAGGCAACCTGGTTTTTTACTTGCAGCTACCCTTTTCTTTCTATAAGTAATATGTTTAACTTGAATATTTAAAAAAATTATATTTAAAATTTTCCACATGTGACCAGTGTCTCCAAATAATTCAGCTTCTCAATTCACAACAGATAATTCTTGTCGCATCCCTTCAAAATTTGCTTTTTTTTCATTTCCAACCAAACCATCATTATTCCTTATCTCCATATGCAGCAAAACATTGAACCTAGTAGAGCATGATCACTTACACCCAGATGTTCCCAATTTCCACCCTCTCGATCATTTTTATACTTGAAGTCAACTTATAGTTTAACTTTTCTTTTCGCGAGAAAGTTACAGCTTTTGCATAATGTTAAGTGTCTGCCTTTGGCGTGCAATACTACTTGCCATTTTTTGCGTCTTCAACGTGAAGTCAACAAACTCTTACTCTTAATTTCAAGGGAACAAGAGACTAGGAATAATGTAAAGTAAAATAAGGTATTAAAGTACAAGTGTTAGTTGAATTTTACAGTCTGGTATATATTTTGCTTAAGAATATTTTAAGAAAATTTTTGCTTAGCTTTGGTGTTTTTTTTTCACTAATATACATTTATTTTGTTGTTAATATAACATACAAGAGGGGAACATACGAGGCGACACGAGGTAGTTTTTCCTTAAAGTCTTCATAATTCTTGTCTGTTCCACACACATTTCATTGCCCCTATTTGTATTATTGTATTGTATTTCTGTAGTATGTTGTTTGTTTGTCAATAACACTTTGTGTTCTGGAGTTTTTGCGTCTTGTCTTTCCTCATTTGACCCTACCTATTTCAACTTCATTGGAAATTAATCCTAAAATCTGATAACTTGGAATCTCCAGTCGTATACTTTTGATTAGAAAGCCAATTTTCAGAACAGTTTCTGTTTACTTTAGTTTTATAGCTATCTGTTCCAATTTTTTGGTATACAGAGACTTACACATTGTATTAATGGAATTTATAGTGATAATGAAGGAGGTACCTATTTATATAGCTTGGATGTTTAACAACAAACGAACAAAATATACCGATACATTTCTTAATCTATGGTGCCATCTGGTGCTGAAAATAAACTTTAACAGTTTCTTTTTACCAAAATATAAATTAAATGCTGCAACATTAATCCCTCCTATGTCATAGTTATGAAAACAATAAGTGTTTCAAACGTTTTCAACCTGAGGCACTTCACTGTTGTCTAATTTATGTTTTACCAATATAATTCCCTAATTTATTAAAAATACATGTGATCTGTTGAACCATTGACAAGTTTTATAGTTCAAATTTACCTCAAGAAGTTTTATATTTTGTCAGTGTATTTGATATTTTCGTGATCAAAGCTATATTTTCTTACAATAATGTTTTCTTTTCTTTTTTGACGTATATAAATAGATTTAATTTCTTGTTCTTTGTTTAAGCCTAATCAATTTTACATTACAGTATATAGGTTCTTTATCTATTTTGGAGAAGTGGTGATTAAAATGAAGTTTTTATTGACATGGATATAAGCTTACTCAGTTCCTGAAACAAAAACCATTTATTTTTACGAACACTTTAACAAAGTGGCACCACCGATTATACTAATTTTGTTATTTTTTCTTTTTAGATTCATTGCAAAGCTGCTGTTACATACTCGTTTAAATCAAACTGATAGTCGCTTGATTTTTCGAGCGAACTTCGCATGACAAACTGATTAAACAACTTTTGAAAATCAAGTAAAATGAGAGCCACTGATTTCGATAAATTCAAAATCTTTTCCAAAGCGCTAATACCTTTGAGTGTCAAAAAATTCCATTGGAGTCTCTCCTGGCTTTTTTTAAGCAAATCAAAATATTAAAGTTATTTCTCCCTGTGAAAATTTCTGATATATTTGAGTAATTTACTAATACCTATATTGAGGTTATCGAGCAGATATCATTCATTATCTTGGTTAGTAATCTATACTACCTCCTCAGAGTAATTAGTAATTATTAATTAAAACAATTAATAATTAGACTCAGGGTTAATCGTACAAACTGTTAACCATAACCACAATAAAACTAACAGTCTAGCACTTTCAAGACATGTTTAGGATTGTCTTTTGCCAAAAAAAGGTTAATAAGTTAAGTAAAAATGACTCTATATTTCTCAAAATATTTTATTCTAATATTTTTCCTTACAATTTATTTAAGAATTCATGCATTACTCGCGATAGAGTTGTAACCCAAAAAAAAAAAATCTTCTAAATTTTGACTACAAAGCGAGCGAAATTGTAAACACTAGAAGCAAGTTTCTATATCAAAATATTTTCACAGGGTAGCATATAAACTCTATTTTTCAGCCAATAATGCATTTGTTTGAAGTTAAACAAAATATTTTATCCATTTGTTTGTTTGTAATTAAGCACAAAGCTACACAATGGGTTATCTGTGCTCTGCCCACCACGGGTATCGAAACCCGGATTCTAGCGTTGTAAGTCCGCAGACATACCGCTGTGCCACTGGGGGGCATTTTATCCATTATTTATCGTCCAAAAAACGTTTGCTAGCTCTTTGCTTTTTGTTTATTTTATCTAAACTATCCTGATTAGCGTAATTGAGTTCCGTGATCTGGTTCTGTTGGAGTTTTCCAAACCTTGTCTCCCTTTATGCTCCTCCCAACAACAAAACGAACCGAGCTGTTAAGAAATAATCTAATGTTCAAGCATAAAACGTAAAATGGTTGGAAAACACCAACCTCTTTCATTTGATGCGCAATAAGAATCTCGTTGGTTCTAATAACAAAATGTGCTTTTTAAATTTACTTTTCGCTTTTCATATAAAAATCTTGATCTTTCAGTCAATGAAAATTTTCCAGTAGAGGAAAATTCTGGTACTTCTTAAAAGCCTGAGGTTTAATAAAGTATGGCAAAAGTCGAATTTCATATTTGTACAAGAAGTATTTATTTGTTTGTTTGTTTGTTTGTAATTAAGCACAAAGCTACACAGTGGGCTATCTATGCTCTGCCCACCACGGGTATCGAAACCAGGTTTCTAGCGTTGTAAGTCCAAATACATACCGCTGTGCCACGAGGGACGTACAGGAAGTAATAGAGTTGAAACCTAAAGAATAAACATAGTTTGTTTTGCATGCTTAAACAAGCAATTTCAATAGAATAGGCTAGCTAAGATGAGCTTGTTCAAGCGTTGAGTACATTATATTAAAACGATTATGGAACTTCACCACATTGTTACTGTAGTATAGTTTCTACTAAAAATGGCTCTTGACACAAACTGTCATGTCAAAAACACAGCCTGTCCTTCATGTACTTTTCATGACATGTATAGTATAGGAGAATGATGGTTCCCCAGCGCCCATCTTAAGAGTCCTATCGTGCTAAAATCCGTTCAGCAACTTGATCGCTATATCTTCGTATGGAATAGCATAAATGCCTGTTTCATTCTCCAACTTTTTGAGGTATGCAAAGATTGAACGTATATGTTCTGAAAGCTACTTGTTTCATTTTTCCAGACAAAGATCTTTCTTGATTATGTTGTGTATTTTTGCCTAGTGTGGCTTTTGCCACTGACCTTTTTATTTGTGGATTCTCATCTGTTGCAATATGTCACACTTTGCTTACCACGGCTAGGGTACGAATTGTTGCAGATCTCTTTCAGCGGTAAGTTTACGAAGTTGAAATGCTAAAATCCTGGGTTCGATTCTTCGGGGGTGGACAGAGTGCAGATAACCAACTTTATAACGTTATAATGAAATTAAACAATATTTCTGGGTGGTCCTGGTGCTCCAAGTTGATCCATATTCCTTTGTTTTCTAATGTTATTCTAATGCTTGGAAATTCTAGATCTCCTATCAGCACATTTTTATTAAGACCTGAGTGTATGAATATTTTACGTTGGAAAGAATTGTTTCATACCCATCCAAAAGCAATCAACTTTTATTAGAATCACACTACCTACAACGCCAAACAATGTCAAAATGTAGTTGTGATGCATTCCATTCTACCGCAAAGTTATATCAGCTGTATATGTAGCGTGACTTGTTGATTTGCATAGTTAAAATCGTTTTAATGCATCTTACTCAACCCTCTGCATAATGAAATAATGTTAGTATATTTTGACATTAAGATTAATACGATAGGTAGTTTCACCCTGTCATAACCAGTTATGCCTTTAGGGAATTGTGTTAGAAAGAGACCAAACGATTTTTTTCATCTAATTTGCATGAATTCTGATAGATAAAAAAAATTATAGTTTAAAACTGCAATTGCATTTTTAGTATAAAATGCAATCAACTTTTTCTTTCACCTCAACAACCGATACAGCCTCTAATTCTAAAATAGTAAAATCTATGTATTAGCTCTATAATATAATATCATTAAAACATTTCTAAATTAATTACATCACGATTGCTAATGTCAAATGTTTATACATTTTCTTTACGTGTATTAATATGTAGAATGAAAAAGTTCCTAAAAATCTGGGCCGGCGTCATCACAAGCATAACACAATGCTTTTAAAATCAGACTTTGTTTCCATCCAAACACGTCGAATCCACATCTTAACAAATAACTTGCATTTGTAAAACTGTATAAATAAAAAGTAGCAAACTTTCTTTCTCTGTAATCGAAAATATTCAAAGGCAACATTTTTCTGAACATTATCCTACATAGTATCATGATTTAATATTCTTCATAAAACATCTAGCCCATTGTTGAAAGGCAGATCGATCGAAATTCCTTTATTTTATTTTTTATTCACATATTTTTGAATATATTTAATGTGATTTTCCAGTCATAAAACAAAGAATTAGGAGGACGGAAAAGCTCAAAATTATTTCATTCTCGACCTCTAATTTCTTTGTCTGATGTGGATTGTTGTTAAACACAAGCTACACAGTAGGATATCTGTGCTCTGCACATCACGAGTATCTAAACCAGAATTTTAGCGTCTTCAGTTGCAGATTTACTGCTGAGCCACTAGGAGGGGCGTTTGATGTTTAAATAATATAGAATGGGATTTTGAATTTTAAACTATATTAAATCAATAATGCTACTGATGCTTTACAAAAGGATTTGGTTTATTTGGTGAGGTGAGCGTATAAATAGTAGATGACTCTCAATTATAATAAATGCAATGTAACGGATATGTGATATCACAATTTCAATTATGATTATACTTTTCACGGGAATAACCTTAAAGTGTCATGGAAGAAAAGGGTCTAGATGTTCTAGTTTATCAGTCTTTTAAGCCATCCACGCAATGTACTGTTGATAACGGCAGGGCATATAGGATTTTAGGTGGAATCTACAGAAATATTGAACATAAATATAAAGATTTTGTAATTTTGTGGTTTGGCCACATTTGAAGTATTGTTTTCAATATTGAGTGCCTTACCTTAAGAAGTGCATTGAATAGTTGGAAAAAACTTCAGGTGATTGTTAGAAAGATGTTACTATGGTGGCAAGGATAGCATACAAAGACAGGTTAAGAGTTCTAAAATTGTTTTCTCTTGTAAAAAAGAACAGCGAAAGAAAATTTGATTGAGGTGTATAAAATTGTTAAGGGAATTTGTAGTATTTTCATTTAAGGGTGATAATGAATAAAAACCCTATATCCCGAGCGCTTTCGAAAAGTGGACCTTTCTTTTTCAGGGGCAAACTGGGAATTTCAGTTTGACCCTGAAGA
>NW_013669194.1:20214-23799 GCF_000517525.1 Limulus polyphemus
CGTTTACGTAAAGTTACGGTACCGTTTCGTTTTACGTACGGGTACAAACTAGGTAATTTCTAGTTGACCTAGAAGAAGAAGGTCGACTTCGAAGCGCTCGGGCTATAGAGTTTTTATTCATTTCTAGCGAGACTTCTTGAACCTACGTGTTTTTTAACATCAATAATGGTGAAAATGGTAGGACTAGAAAGCACAAATATAAATTTTGGCTGGATAGGAGTTCTCTTCAGCTAAGATTGCTATATTTTTCTAACAAAGTATTTGCCATTTGGAATAGGTTCCCTTCACATGTGGTGCAGGCAGTTAACTAAGGGAGTTTAAATGAAGGATTGATAAATACCTAACTGATAGGGGTTGACTTTGATTTTTTTATTTTTACTCTAAAGTTTAGTTTAATGGAAGGGGCGGCGTAGTTGGATCAACAGGTCCATTTTTATCCTTACATTTTAGGTATGTGAACAAAAACAAGCCACATATATTTTATAATGACCAAAATTTGTTTGAAACGTCGAGATATTTATTTGTTTGATGCTAATAATTTATAAAACGAACAAAAAAAACATTCTCCTCATCATTAATTTTTTCAACAATATATATGTCTAACCTATTACAACTTCAATTTCAAACCATTATTTTTGTAAGAATAATTTAGAAAATGCTTTTAGCGGTGTAACTGTTTCACGCTAAGAGAAATAATTTTAAAAACAATTTTTCATTAAATTAACGTTAACAAGTTTCATTAATTAATACTATATTTATGTTTTAGTTCGACCATTGCCTTTTATGTAATTCAACAAAAATCCGTTATGGGTATTTCCGGGTATGTGAATGACAAAATGGCGTCTTCAGGTATTGTGTAGTAGTTCCGAAGTTTTAACAAATTTTACACTATATTTAGTTTATTTGAATAAGAAATATAAATTTAGTTAACTCTCAAATTTTTTTATGGAATAGTAATAATGATTTAATTGATTTTAATAGAAACTTCTTACTGTTTATTTGTAGTATGGAATTGGTAAAACGTAATCTCGTTAAGTTAGGCCTAAGGTAAGAATCAAACGTGCCACAACTTCAGTGCGTCAGCGCCATGCATACGTAACCTTAAGAATAGGCCTAAAACTTAAAAGGCTGAAGTTATGTTAAAGTATGTAATAAAAGTAAATTATAAATTTTCAAAAAATATTCTGTGTCTTAATATTAGTACGACTATTAATTCAAACTTCAAGTTTAGTTATATGTATAGTTGTGTAATATTTTACTTGATCAAGTTGATGATAAAATTATAAATTAATGAGTTGTGATCATTCTTGCTATAGAGTATAGTACATATGGTGGATCGATAATGTAGATTCTTTGGGCATTGTATAGCAAAATCTATTATCACATAAACATTTAACTACTCCTAAGTCATAGCAAAATCATTTTAACCAACAAATAGTAACTTTAAACTACAAGTTCTATCTGGAAAATAAGTATTTGTGATCTCTAATACTAATAGTAATATATAGATGCATGTTTATTTTTAAGAGAAAATTAGATTGTTTTATAGTGTTTGTGTATTATTTAATTTTTGTATCTTTTGTCATATTTAGTTTTCTGGTTTTCAATGTGAAAAGTTTTTAAAGAAAAACGTTTGAATGTACATTTACACTGCAGTTTTAGTTTAACGTATCTAAGGGACAGTAAGGAGCCAGTTAGTCCATCAAGGCTGTCCTATCCAAAAGTACAAATTAATTCTGGCTCTAATCATTTACATATATATTGAAACTTCTCTGTAAACTCCTATAAATTTACTGCAAAATTTAGTGAAATGTTGAGTACTTTCAAGAGAGTATTGGAACTTTCCATTCTACATCAGTACAGGAATATGTTGTATGAGCTGTTAATTTTCAAATTGAAAAAGCTATACAAAGTGCACATTTTCTTATACAAACCATATAATTTCCTAGGTAGTAGCATTAAAAAGAAAAGTATTGACAGGGTGATACCTGAGAATTACTGTTAGTATAACTGTAATTTTGGGTATATACTCAGAATACAAGGTGGGATAGACCTGTATCCATGATTGTGTTGTTGTTATTTTTCCTTTAAGCGTTATTTGGATTCCTTTTGAATTTACTGAAAAAGAAATAAATAATGGCCTGTACTACTCAACTATGATTGACATGGTTAATATTTAATCTACTTAAGAACAGTTTGGGGCCAAGAAGAAAAATGTATAAAACTCAAGACATTTAATAATCACTTTCATACCAATAATGAAATAAATATTCTTTTATTCTGGATTACTTTGGCTAAAATTCTAAGTTTAATTTTATCAAAGACTTTAATAATTCTTGGAACATTTGCATTGCACTTTAGGTTGATGAGACTTGGAATCTTTTCACAATAGGTTTTGAGAAAAAATCAGTCTTGAAGTTTATTCTTAAGAGATAAGCATAGCTAGGTGATCTCTTCATTGGACATAATTGAAGCATGTTACACTTATCTTGATATATGTGTTAGTAGTTTTATAAGTTATATGTATGATGAAAGTGTGTTAGAAGCAAGCTTATGGCACCAACTATTCAAGGAAGAACTTTGTGTAAATTCATAAAAAACAGTAAAGAACTTAAAAAAATAATTTCAACAGGCCATGCTTATTTTCAAGGGACATAGTAAGACTGTTTTTAGCATTTTCTACTTTCAGGCTTAAAATGGTCCCAGTAGAGTTCAAATCATATTTTATTATTAAGCATGTTTTCTCTATTTTTAAATACTTTTATGGATTCTCTTGTGTTGCAATGATGGAAGAATGTGGGTTCTGCAATGAGTTACATAAATCTTATAACTAAAATTAAAATATTAATCCAAGTTACTCAGAACAAAAATAAATCTAAAGATACTACTGAATTCAAACTGGAAAAGAAGAAACTTGAAAACAAACTGAACTAGATAATCAAAAGAAGTACCCTGTTATGTCAAACTTTAAACTTGTTTATTTTTGGTGAAACCAGGTGAACTGTTGTAACCATAAATATTATACTCTGTATATCCAAAAATATTCAAGTTTTAAGTTAAACTGAACTTCCTTATACAAAGTGATATAATGCTAGGATTTATTACCCTAATCTTGCCTGATCCTGTTGTTAGTTTATCTGACCACCATTTACCAGAAGACCAACTTGATATATTGTGCTTGGTGCTAAATTTTTCTATCTCGGGAAGCAAAGTTGATGGTAAAGAAATCATTATTGTAACTTAACTCTTTCAGCATGGGCTCAGTCCCTGGGACTTACCTCATAACCATTTTGTGCTTCTTATATTTTTCATGCTACAAGTTTTAAATTAATAAGCAAAGGTTAACAAAATTTGGCAGATTATCAGTAAACCTTACAATGCTTTCATATGCAAAATATGAAATATTTTTATTAAGTCTTAATGTTTGTAAAGCAAGTTTTTCTCGTGCCTTTTTTTTTTTTTTTCGCATGTTTCCTATCTATCATCCAAAGTACTTTTCATTTTAAGATTAAAAATATTTTTGTGCATCAGAAAATTTTCAAATTTCACATGTGAAATCTTTATAATGTCCAGATAGTTATCAAA
>NW_013669194.1:24814-71127 GCF_000517525.1 Limulus polyphemus
ATCTCATAACATTATACATTTATATATATTTATTATATTGTACCTTTCACCCACGCCTGACTAACAATACAGAAGTTACAATGATGCGGTTCATGTGCACTCATATTACTGTATCAAATAATGTAAAACTGACCTTTGGTCTGTACAAAGTAACTTGTCTTGGCTGTGTTTTAGTAGACTAGTATTTTTTTAAAATACAGTCACATTTCAATTATTATACATTATATTTGTATATGGATTATTGCTATTTTGAAATAAGTTCTTAAACTTATTTTTCTTAGAACATAGAACAGTAAATAAAGAAGTAAAGCAAACAATTATCTCTTCTAGTTAATACCTTTGTACTAATTTGCTGCTTGATGTAGATTGCTAAGCCTATAAAAATTTTGCACATGAAGGATATGAAACAAAATAATTTTTTTTAGGTTCTGTATATACATTTCAATAACTAAAAAATCATATTTACTACATCAGTACCATAGAATTCCACTATAATCTATCATGCTTAGTAACTAAGATGTATTTTAGTCTAAAATAATATGAAATTTCGAGCAAACTAAAGACACACCCTACCTGAAATCATGATTCAGAAGAAAGAAATGGCATCCTAAGAATTTAAAATGGCTGAGAAAGTCACTAGGGGGACATTCTGTGCTTCTGGTTGGTTATTCATGTCATATATAAAAGTAAGTGTATATAAGGGAGCGTTTCCAAAAAATTAAAAGTGATTGATGGGGTGCCACTGTGTTTGATTTATTACATGAGCAATATCATAGCAAATAGAAAAGATAAGATATTCTTATTTTATATTCTGGCTTGTCAGTATCGGTAATTTGAGTTTCTAATTCGTACAAAACTATAGACTCAGTATTTTGACTTCACAAACACCTAATTTGAATCAGTGCTGCATTCAACCTACCATGTGACACACAAAAATCAATGTTTGTCTGTGTTTTTAATATTTACTTTTAAATATATATATGAATTAAATACAATCAACCAAATGCCAATTAGATTTTAAGCTTGTAATATCTGTAAATCTAATCTGGTTTCCAACCATAATCTAACCAAATCATAAAACAATGCTTTTAAGGACTTGCAGAATAATAAAGACCTTAATATAACTAAAACTAACAAAGATAGAAAAATTGTAATTTTAAACAGAAAATAGTACATTAATGGTGTCAATAAACTATTCCATGATATTTCATATTCTGAACTGACTTCAGACACAACTCAAAGCTGAAATCAAGAAAATCAGTAGTGTAATAAAAAAAATTGAAATTTGTCCTTTCTAATATTGTTTCCTCCAGACTATGCACTTCCCATACTGCACAAAAAGGGTTTATCCTTTAGAGTGATGGTAGCTTGCAACAGTAGCCAAACCTATCCTTTGGTCAAATATTTAGTGAAAATTTATCATCACTGTTGGACTTAAATAACTATACTGTAAAGAAATTCCAAAGAGTGTCCTCCATATGGTGTCCTTAGACATAAAAAGCTTATTGACCAATGGCCCAATAGATTGAGCCATAAATGCACTACCTAAAAGATTATATTAACTTTTTATCCCACCTATTGTTAGAGAGGAACTTATAAGCGTAGTTAGAGTATTTGTCAATAACTCATATTTGCAGTTTAGTACAGTCTTTTTTTCAACAAAATATTGGCCTGAGCATCAGTAATCCACTGGCCCCTCTTCTTTCTGACATCTTCATGGATAACTTTAAAAATAAGTTCTTTAATGAATAGGATTAAAACCTGATTTTTATGTACAATATGTTGATGGCACAGTCACCTTACTACTTGATGATTAAACTTGGTTCATCCAGACATAGAGCTCAGTTATGAACTAGGATTTAATGGTCAGATACTGTTTATCGATGTTTTGTTACATCATGCTCAAATGGCAGATTTTGCTCAGGTGCCTATAGAAAACCAGAAAGTGTGACTATACTTACAAAAATTAAATCTACACATCCTTATTCTCAAAAGATGGTATATACAAAACATATTTGTCATACGTAGAACATTTGTTCAAACAAAAGGGGCATTGAACTACCTAAAAAATGTTGCAGTTTCTCAAGGATTTAAACCAAAGTTAATAATTGATATGTTAAAGTTAAAAAACCTTAATAACAAAATGAAAAACAAATAACTACTGATAAATAGGTGGCTCTTATCTAACAATACATAACTACCTCTTCATATCAAACATAACAGGTGCTGTTTGAAATGGAATAAAATTATACCAGCTTATAAGCCAATAATTTTCAAATAGATTTAGTGAAGGGAAAGATGAGATTGAAGTCTACCTTGGAAATATTTATTCCATTCCTTGTTTTTGTTATTATACTTGTATTGGTCAAACAAAATGATCATTTTCAATTAGAAAGAAGTTGAAAATCAATTTTAGCATTACTTGCTCTCACTACCAATCACAAAATTAATTTTGATCTTTCAAAAATCATTGCAGAACCCAGGTTCTTCCATCAGTGTAATGCAAGAGAATTAATAGAAATACTTAAAAATGCTCAATGATGAAATGGGATTTGAATTCAACTCTATTTGGAAGTTTTTTTGTTTTTTTTTAAATTCATTTTTGCACTTTACTGCCATTGGTGAACCTTGACCTATTTAGGGCTGTTTTGACCTTGACTTTCAAGATCCTGAGAACAGTTTTAATCTTTCCCTTGAGAATGAGAAACTTAGTCTGTCAAAACTAGTTTATTTTGTGTATGCTTTGTTAATTCTTTAATCATTTGTGCCTGTTATGTTGATGTGTTATAATTGTCCTCGTATGACAACCTTTCCATCCTAGTAGCCGCCCTCTGAACCATTTCCAACAATTTAGTATCCTTCCTAAGAAAAGGAGGTAAGATTTGGACACATTATTCCAAATGTAGCCTAACCAGTGAACTATAGCAAGAAATTATAACCTATTTAGACTTGTATTTAGTATTTCTGTATATCAAACCTAAAATCATATTTACTTAACCACTATCAACAGCACACTTCTTGTATGACATAAGAGACTGATCAACCATTACATCAACATCCCTTTCTTTCATGACACTGTTAAGGTTATTCACATCCAAAATTATACTTATAATTCAAATTATGATAACCAACATGCATTACCTTGCATTTATTGTAATTAAAAGCCATATACCATTTATTCACCCAACTCACTAAATGATCTAAATTCTTTTGTAAAGCAGCAGCATCCTTCTTACAGTTACCAACACCCAAAATCTCAATGTCATTGGCAACTATAAGTAATTTATTGACCATTTTTTCATCTTTGTCATTAATGTAAGTTAAAAGAGCAAAGGCTGTAACACTGAGCCCTGAAATGTACCACCTGTGACGTTAATCCAGTTTGATTGAGCTTTATTGATAACAACCTTCTGCTTTTTTTTCATCCAGTTGATATTTAACTATTTCAGCAACTATTTGAAAATTTTATGATGCATAAAAGTATTTTTAATCTTAAAATCAAAATTATTTTGCATGTTGGATAGTTAACAATCAAAAAGAAAAAATGCATCACTTAAAAAATCTTAAAATTTAACAAAGTCTGATATTTTGTAATGTTTACAGATAATCTGCAAAATTTTGTTAATGTACACTTATTGTGTTAAAAGTTACAACATGAAAACTAAAACAAGCATTAGATGGTTATGAGATCAGTCCCTGGGACCAAGCCTATAGTGAGAGAGTTGATACAGTGTCATTTATGTGTTCTTGCATTCATTAATATAGGATAAACCAGTTTTCCAAATTTAAAGAATCTTATAAACCATTATCTTAGGTATTCACAAGTTACGGGTGATTTTCACACTTTCTCCATACCAATCCAATTGTTGTCATAGGAACCCAACCTGAAATTAGGACATACTACTTAGCTTCAAGTATATATATACAGGGATCAAAATGTTGCATCCCGAAAAATTTAACTTTGCCGAAGAAGTTTCATCTTTTTAATTGGCTTTTCCAATCAGAAGTGTATGATCCATCTGTATTCCTTTAGTTATGACCAATCAATGTGAACATATTGCACAGATTAAATAAAAAACAATTAATGAGGAAATGCATCTACATGAAGAAATGTAATCTTCCTGATAGCTTTCCCTTGAGTGAATGTAATTTTATTGCATTATTTCTATCCCTGATGTAGAGATGTTCTCAGTTAGAAATGAAATGCCTCTGTTACTTTGCGTAATAGTAAATTTCATATTTTTTAAGTGTTTTTAACTGAAGGTGAAGAATTATCAATATTGAATGACAATACAGTAAACACATTGTGTTCTGAATGTACAGGTTTTAACAGTAAACTGAAAACCTAAAATATTTTACCATAAAGTGGCATAGCTGTAGTAAAATTAACAAAGTAGATCATAAACATTTTGTTGTCTGTCATCTTCACATATTTACCAAAGTTATCTGCCTTATAATTAACCAATTCTTAATGTTTAACTGAATGAGGCAAAATTCTTTTACCATTTTTTTTTTGGTTTGAAATTCAGATTTAAAAATGCAAATATATTTTATTAGCAGGTTTCTACAAATATATACTAACTGTTACCTAGTGGCCAATCTTGGTCCATTTGATTACCACCAATATTCAAGGGTGTTCATTTATTGCTTAAATGAAAGCGAAAATCAGTTTAAACATATGGATAAGTTTAGCTTTACATTATTGTATATAGTCATGTAATAATCAAATATTTGTGACCAGTTGTTTAGGCTATAATTTAGGGGTCGACTTTTACACGAGTAATTATAGGGGGGTTGAAGTGCATGCTCAGTAAAAGTACACAAATCATGAAACAAAACCCCAATTGATATAAATGGCAATAAACAACAAAAAAGCAATTTAAATTTTTTATTTGCAAAAAGGGTAAACATGAAAACTAACATATTATCTAAATTATAGAATAATCAGTTTTTTCAGATAAACATGTTACATATCTGTTTACTAGTAAAATTAGCACCCTAGTCCATACCAAAGTGTTTAAAAATAAATTTCATGAAGTGAGTTCATAACTATAAATTTTGTTTGAGGAGCTGGATCCCGAATATTCAAGTTGCACAGAGCACCAAGTTACCTAAGGCTGTTACTGTTAATTAGTGGTGACACCAATTAAGATAATCAACCACATTATTGGTTGGTACATCTCTACCTTGAACTATGAACTTAAATGTTGAATGAAAAGCAAAAATTGTTTTTGGAATTAAAAATGTAATACACAAAGTTATAAAAAAAAGTGTGTAAGTTTGTTTTAAGTTAGATACATATGTGAATTGAGAGTATCCATTCAAAGTTAACAAACTGAAAAAAAATTTATTTGTGCATGCACCTGTAATATAACATAAAATACTAATTCATGGCAAATGTGTGGATGTGGAGCAGTAAGGCTGTAATGGAAATGAGTATGAATTGAGGAACCCTTTTCATATGGAGTCCCAGTGCTCTCTCCCAGAAAAATCTATGAAATTAGTACTTTCCAGATGCATTCTGAGAGCACTTTATCATTATTACTAATTCCTGCCTTTTTGCAAATGAACATAATTGTGTTACATTGGTGTGCATTTAGTTCAGGTTTAATGACTGAACTTCCAGCTGTTATTTTACATGGCTTTAACAAGTATAGTGTCTGTTGCACAACTTTCTTAGTTAAACTATTGAAGTTAGCCTTTTGTGCATACACATGGGCATCTGTATGGGAGACAGATGGAAAATGAGAAACATAATTCTTTCTTTATTCATTCAACATATATATATATATGCATTTTTTATTCAATTCACAATTTCACACCACTTTGTCCCTCCCTGGGAAAATTTCTGCAGATGTTCATATGCATTTTCCAGTAGTTTTAAGGCTTTTATTTCCCCTTTTGTTTACTAGTACATAACCTGTCTTCTCTTCATTTGTGAATTCACCTTTACTTTGTAGTACTGCAGAAATTAGACTAGTAACAAAAAATCAAAAAGAAAAACACGAAATATTTGCTCCATCTTTAGTAAAAAGTCACTGATAGTTGTAAGGAATACATTAAAGTTGTAGCTATATATTTATTTAAATATTTTGTTTTGAAAAATCTTGGATGCATATTCTGTAATATACCCTATTTACAGCAGTGACCATTTGGTCCTTTAAGACTATCCTTCCACACCCACCTTTGGGAAAAGTATGAATTTATAACAGTTATTTACTTTTCGGGAAAAAATGATTTTCATATTAAACTCCTGCAAAGTGCTGGTCACAATTACTGATGATGACAACTCATACCATAAGGCAATCACCCTGTTAAAAAATAAAACCATTTTAACTGGAGCAGAGTTTGTCTTTTTCAAATGTTAATTTGTGCCCTGTACTCTACTACCTTCAGAGTATAACTAAAGAGATCAGGGGTATTTATATTATTAGTCCTCTGAATGATCTTGTAAGTTTAAATAGGATCACCGATTACCCATTTTTTCTCAAGAGAAAATAGAAAATAAGTTAAGAGACCTTTATCTATGTACAATAACCCATCTATCTTTGGAATCATCCTTAGATAAGGAGATCAAAACTATAAATTATTCCGATCGAGTGTGACTAATTTTTTATATAGGAGATAATTACCTCTCTTGTCTTATAACCATTATGTCCAAGTTCGCCTCAAACTTTACAACTAGCAACATAGAATTGCTGTGAGGGCTTGAGTGACTTATCCTCCACTATGCCAAGATCATTTTCTTCAATCACACTATTGATTTGGTTCCCAGTTATATAACATTTCCAAGTTATGATAATCCAGTTGTATTACCTTGCACTTACTATAACTAAAGTTAATTTGTCAAATTTTTATCTAACTCACCACTACAATCAAGTCATTTTGTAATGCCTCAGTATCCTCAATACAGCTAGAAATACCCAAGAGTTTGATGTCATCACCAAACTTTATATAAGAAATAAAGGCTCAGGTTCTGATTCCTGAGGTACTCCATTAGTAAAAAGGTATCAGTTTGATTGGACTCCATTAATAACAACCTTTTGCTTTCTCTTATCCAACTACCTTACAATCCAGTCAACTAGACTTTTCCCAACACCTACAGATGTGATTTTATTAGTTAATTTTCTGTGGTGTCTTGTCAAAAGCTTTTTGAAAATCTGAGTACACTAAGTCCACACCCTTTCTTTCATCCAGGTAACAGTTAATATCTTTAGCATCATGAGATATGATCACAGATATAAAAGATATGTCAAAGAGTTAAAGTAGCCTATGAAAAATCTTCCTCCAAATGTTTTTGTGCAAATGACAACATGTGATAATAGAGGAAAAACTTCATCTACTTGATATTGATGCTGTAATATAAAACTAATGCAGCAAAATTTATCATCCAACATAAACCTTTTATTAGAGTGCAATCATATATTATTTCATTGCACTTACATGTCTTGTACTTGAAATATTTTGCTTGGTTTTAGAAATATCTCAGTATTCAACTGCTTTTTTGGCAACTGTGGTTCAAGAAGCAACAATGTGGTTATTGTACTACACCTTTTGGGTGTAAGATTTACTACAGTTAATAATAATAAGTGAAAATATTTACTTTAATGTGTTTTGGTAAAGTGAATGTCTGGTTAAATAAAGCAATAACAGCACACATAGTTGAAGATAACAATTAGTAGTGTCTGTATTTTAAGCATTTTACAACCAACTGTATATATAACTTAACAAGGGTTTTTGTGATATACAATTAAAATATGCAACAAAGTTACCAGGTCATGAAAGATGATTTGTTGGGAAAAAAATGCTATGAACCATCTTCTAAGTAGAATCATACCAATAGTAATGTAGAATATGAGTGATATAGATGGTTATTTCTCAAATTACAAACTAGAAAAGATTTATTTAAAGAAATGACTATGGGGTGTTTAAATGTAGATCATGGTGACCTTTTGAGTTAGTAGGCTTTTTTACTGAGAAGGTGAAGTCTAAAGATTCAAGTGTAATAATGGTAAAGTTATATAGAGAACTGGAATCCTGAATCATGATTAGTATACCAACAGTTTTTATCTTGTTATTATGTATACACTTATGTATAAAAAAAGAATTAAATTTTTATTCACCAATGCTAATTTTATATTAAAATTACTGTTTTGATTATATACTCTATTTTATATCTGTAAATTTGCTCTTATTTTTAAATAAACCAAGGTAAAATGACAACTACCTAGTTTGAAGTGTCATTTGTATAGAAATTCTTAAAGTTCTCTTTCACTACAAGTGTCACTCTGAGCTAGTCAGTTTCTGCCCATTTCACCTTTGTTCATATTCTCTTTGTTTTCTAAACTTTTTTTTTTTTCAGGTACAGTTCTGATTTTTTTTAATTTGTTCTAAATATTTTCACATACCTTATTAATATCAGAAATGATGGAATTGAGTATTTTGAGACATTGTATGGCAGTCGTAAACATGTTTTTTTCTCTCTCCTAAACACCATTTTTTCTTCATCATGTAATTAGTTAATGTACATATTATATTTGGTTAATCATAAGAACAGTGAGTCCCATTTTATCATTGCTTTGGGATAATTTTTAATCATCCATCCCTACCCTTTCCAAACATTATGTAGCTTGTGGTTCAAATAATCTTATGTTCATTAGTTTATCAATAAACTGCTTGTAATATGTTGCTGATTGACAATTATAGATAAACTGTTATTAAACAGTTATTATTTCTCCAAACCTTTACATTTTTCGTTTGAAAGTTTATTATTGCACCATGTCATTTGTGATACTATTAAACTAAAGTAGTCAGATTGGTGTTTTCATATGTTACAATGACAAACACTTGCAAAGTAAACTGGAAGTTCCTACAAAAAATACAAGTGTCTTTTGAAGTAGTGCAATTAGTAGTATGAGAGGAAAAATTGTATAATTTTTTGGTAATGTAATATTTTTAAATATGAATTATCTTTGTTTTATTAATACCAGAAATCTTTGTTACAAATAGTTGCCTTTATTTCTTAATTACACAATCTTTAAATATTAGAGTTTGGTTAACTTTCGTAATATTTCTATAATATATTTGTTTTTAATTTCTAAATTTTAACTTCATTTTCTGTGAATAGGAAAAAGTAAGCGTATGAAGGGGAAAACCCTAGATTTGAATTCTTTTCTTGGCGATGAGAATACACCTTCAGGATTTGCTGTAGTTAATGCTAAGAAGTTAGACTGGGCTGAAGCAGTGGAAGGTGACAGTGGCGATGGTGAGTTTAAGTATTTTTGCATTGATAAATTTATATTTTTTAATAAAACAAAAGTGAAAACAGGTGACAACCTCTCAAAGTATTCTGTCTTCAGATCAAAATAAAAACTTGTTGCACTACATTTATAATTGATATTATTTCTGATCAAAGCAAGTCACTTACATAGACCAGATTTAAAAAATCAAACCAATAAAGAAAATAGCTAATTAAATATACTGTCATGTTTTTACTTGCAATGATTAGAATGCAATATTTCCTTAATTGGGTACCCTCACTGTTAGTCACATTTGTACCTTAATCCCATTAATATGTCATGAGTAATGAAGCTATCATAGAACTAACTACAGTGAGTGTACAGTCCATCTAGATCCAACAAAACAACATAGTCTATTAAACAGGTCTCCTTGCTATTGGCTCTTCTCTTTCTCCAGTCCTAGTAGATATTTAATTAGAAGACACTACTCAACTCTACATAAAAGCAGTTCAGTTTTTACAGATGAAATGGTTCACCTGGCTGCACTAGCAGGAACATCTTTTGTAAATATCTAAACTCTATAGGCCATAAAATTCAAATCATTATGGAAGTAAGAAATAACAAAACGCTACCATTCATGGACATTCTCATCATCAAAAGTGACAATAAATTGGCAACTATGGTATACAGAAAACTGTCTCATATAGACTGATACTAGCACTTGAGAAATAATTAATGTGTTTTAATAACAGACAGCCCATGCATACGACAGTACTCTTTCTATATTAGAGTAAGTAGGCTGCATTTTTTTTCACATGCAGAAATAAGCTGGTCACAAAGTCAAGCAATTTTTGTGAAACTGTGCTCAGAAATTTCTCACTACTGTCTAATATTTGCCATGTTGAAATGAAAGAGTACATATTTGAGAAAGATCTTTCATTTTCATAACTAGGAGAAAAATTAACAGTTTTCTAAGAGAGTTTGTTTTTTGTTGTTGTTGGTTTTTTTGGGGGGGTCTAATATTTTGCCATGGCTGCTTCTTCAGAGGCTCACTTTATTGTAACTGCACCATGAGAAGAAAATTAGCATTTATGTCAAAGCACTTTAAGGGTGGTAGTTGAGGGAGTCATCATCTTGCTCTGTTGGAACTTTCATGCATTCAAAACAAACTTTATTATCTGGATCATGTAGTGAAACAAGCCTATTAAGCCACAAGTAATTTATACAGCAGCCATTAGTTAGCACATCTGAAGTTTTGTATCATACTGAGTTATTACATAAAATAGTTACACTGAGTAGGGCCAGCTAGCTTGTTGAAGCTGATTAGGAGGCTTAACCTCTTATGAAATTGCTACCAGAAGTACAAGTTACTGCATTTCCCTGACCTTGATTAAGATTCAAAAGATACTACAGTAAAGGTTGACCATGTAGCAATGGATGTCACCCAATATTTCTGAAATGGGCAGTTAGCATTTGTGGACACAGTATTATCTCTAAATCCAAAATTTTCTTTGTTCAAAAGTTTTATGATATCTAAAACCAAATAATCCTAAAGCCTGCTGTTTCACAGTTGGGCTCATTGTAGTAGATCCTAGATGGATTATCATCAAAGTTTTCCAACCAAATACTGTTAATTAAGTGATGTCATGTTTGCTTTGGTTTAAGTACATTTCATCATATGAGAGAAGCTAAAAGTATTCTTTATGCTCTATTGATGGTTAAGAGAAATGAGAAAAGATGGCTTACCAAAGACATCCATCTTGTAAATCTGGCTGTACCTAAGCATTTGTGAATATAAAAAAAAAGCTGGAGTATAGTGTTTGTAGTCCTTAATTGTTACTTGAATCAAGATATAGTATTTTAATATGAGCCATCCTGGCTTCAAAATCATGTTGTCAACAAAGTCCAAAAATGGAAAATGCAGTCTTTGACTTTCATTACATAAACTTATTTGTCATTTTCAAATATCTGAATCATTTCATACAGCAAATAGAATTGAAAGTAATAGATCCTGTTGGTATTTCAAAGAAACCACATCAACTGGATAAGAAATAATATGGTCATAGTAGAGGGTTATTTTGAATTTTGTGGAAGAGTATAGCTCATTAATTATCTGTTGTCACTGTGTGAAGCCTGAGATATACCTGTATAAAATGAAGAGCCAAATTATTTATGTACAGTTTTGTTGCAAGCAATCAATTAAAAGGAAAGTGGACACTTGTAACCAAATACCAGAGTAGATGTGTAGTATACTGATAAGAGATAGAGCAGCATGGCAGGTTAGTTTGAGTTGTAAATATACATGGAATATACTTATGGTGCATATGGTGAGGTTGTGGGAGTTGGTTATCAGTTGTCTTTATGAGTACGAGTCTGTATAATCATGCAAATCTAATTATTAATTTGTTTGTGTTTTTTTTTTTAGTCATTAGATAATAATTAGTTTATATCCTATATTTCGGCTACTCGTTCAGATTAGCATAGAAATCAGCAAAATCTGAATCCACCTTGAGATTCAAGTTCTAATGGGAAA
Organism: Limulus polyphemus; assembly: GCF_000517525.1. Lineage (NCBI taxonomy): Eukaryota > Metazoa > Arthropoda > Merostomata > Xiphosura > Limulidae > Limulus > Limulus polyphemus. The sequence continues at coordinate 36,587 of NW_013669194.1, forward strand.
GACCTTTGGATGAATGTATAGCACACCAGCCTCTCTGATAAAAACTCCTCCTCAGGATATCCCTGAAGACCGCAACAGATGAGCTGTTGAAATGAAGGATATAAACTAATTGATTAGACTTTAATGATCATGCACGCTAATAAACATGACAACATATGGAAGAATTTGAAAACAAATCTTTTGGAGTAAGTCAGTTACAGTATAATCTTGAAACTTCTATAAAATCATTGAGTAATTGCAAACTCAGGTTTGATTCTTATACAAAGAAAATCTTTTTTTCCTTGCATATGATACACAGAATTATAATTTTATATGCATTTTGCAATATTTTTGAGTATTTGTTAGCAAATATTGAACAGAATAGTATAAAATGGTCTTTGTACACATATATCACATTTATTGGTAAAAGGTCAAGATCAATGATGAAAGATAATTTAGTTTTATCTCTTTATTTTTTTCTAATGCATTAGAGAGATTTCCAATAAATTACAAGAGAGATGAGAAAATTGTCCTTCCAACTGCACCCAAAGCTGCTCGGGGACCTGACATTGATCCTTCTCAACTCCCTACCCAGCCTCCTTATACTGTATACTTGGGAAATCTCCCATATGATATAAATGAAGATGACATCATGCATTTTTTTAGAAATCTTAAGGTAGGAATATGAAGTCACTTTCTACAGAAACCTCAAATTTGTATTAAAAAAGGGTAGACTATACCATAAGAAAAACAAAGAAAAATTATTGAAACAACATTTTTTCTAATTTTTAATATAGGTAACCTTTGTTACTGTCAAAAACATATACATGGAATGTAGTAAAATTATCATATAAAGTTAGATATTAAATTATCCCAAAATAAGTGAATTGGAGATACTTGAATGGTATTTAAGATGAGTTATCAATCGTAAAGAAATTGCTGGTTCAAGATTTATTAATTACATTGATTTTTATTTATCACAGAATACAATCTTAATTTTTAATCTCATTTTGTAAGCATTCATTGGTTGCTGTTAATAGATCACCTTTTATAAATAGTAAACTTATCCATTCTGTTAGATATCTGACCAAAACTCTATTTTATCTCTTAAAATAAGTTATGTCATTAGAATATATTGTGAAAAATTTATTACAAAAGCTACTGACATATCACAAAGAGGTCTGAATTATGCTTTCAAGGCCTTGAACTTCAGTATTTTAGGGGCAAGTCAAAAGTGCTTTGCAATTTTTGGTAATCACAGCCACTGACAATATTTTGTGGGGTACCAATGTTACACATTAAATCTGGTCAGGGTACTTAAAAGTATTTTGCCTTTGTGCCCTGTCTTCAGCAGTATAATGTTGGTGGTTCAACTTCACATAGAACTTTATATATCGTAAAGCATCTGTATGGTGCTCTGTTTATGTTCTTAACTCTCCATTTTTATGAATCCACTAAGCATCAATTAGCAGCTGTTTAGAAAATCAGTGACATGTTACACCATCGACAACATACACTGGTCTAGAGAATAAATACAATGAATAACAACTTAAAAAAATATTCCATCAAAGCTAGTTGCATGTTGTTCTTGTTTTATCTTCCATACTACACACTCCACTATTACATTTAAAATCCAGTAGCATGCACATACATTTCATATTTCTACATCTCGTTTCTATGAATAACATGATTTGATAAGTTCAAATTGTCAATCACATGAACTTTGTAATTCATAAACTATAATTATTTCAAAGAACAACTGAACTGAAACAAACAGCCCATGAACAAACACATAGTGTTGGTTAATTACAGAGTTAGAGTGTTGTTCTCATCTGAAGATTCATCAAGGGTCACTACTTTTGTTGGTGTGAGTTCTGGAGGTATGAGAAGTTGCTGCCCTGTCATTGAACATGATCTGTAGGGGCTTGGTGTCTGGTTGCCTTGAACACTAGCAGTTTGTACTCCACTTGGCCACTGTAGGTCTGGGGTCAAACTTACCAGGCTCTGGACCTTCAGAGCAAAGCCTGAGCAAATCCCCAAACTCCAAGGATTTGTTTGATGGTCAGAACTGCCTTTCATCTTTGCTATTGCAACAAGACAAACCAACATATGTCTCACCAGGAAAGAACATTTAGGCATCAGTTAGTTAGTTTTCTCCATCAAATTCTTCTTCCATAGAGATTAGAAAGGGACTCTATGATTCTAGAGATAAAGCTTCATCCTAGTTCATTCCAATTCTGTGGTTCTAGGTCATATGTCAGGAGTTGGCTGAAATGTATGTCATTGTACTAATTTCTTCATTGCCATAGCTGGAAAGATTGTTTGGGTTGGTAGATTTGCTGGTTCAAAAAGATTTGCACCCAAAAGAATCTTGTCTGTGAAGGAATTGAACCATCCTTCAACACTCTCTAGAATACTCTGAATGATGAACTTACTTTATCTATCAACAATACCTTCTGTCTTGTAACCAGCTCCTAGTTGTATTCATCAGTATTCAGTCCCATCATTATGGGAAACAAGTTGCTTCACCTCCCTCACTTGTATTCCAGGATTTTCAAGCTTACTCCTGAGGACCAGAAAAAGAGCTTCAATATTGCAATTCACTGCAAATGGACAATGCAGCATGGTTGTCTATGAGGTCCTGGTACAATGCTACATAAAATACAACTTTTACAACTTGAGGGTCAATAATTGTACCTTCATCTTGGTCAGATAGGGTGATAATATATATCTGTTTGTGAAAGTGGATGAAAAGGTAGCTGCAGTTTCATTCTAGAGTTAATTTTTTTTCTTTTGTGAGGATATATTTAGTGTAACTCTTTGATCTTAGTAGGCATATATGTATAATGAAATATGTCACAGCTTATCTCACTGAAAATATCTCCTTTCTTACATTGATAATTTTAAATTACCCAGTATAACATATTTACAAAGGAACTAGTTTTTGATACACTACAAGCAAAATTTACTGATTATGGCTTAATTGATGCATACTTGGTGATTAGGATCGTAACTTTATGCCTCGTGGGTTGTAATTAAACTTTATGTTGTTTACCTGTATTCTTATGAACTTTCCTTAATGATAAAGCAAAGAAATATTAGATAGCAAAATAAACATGTATTATATTTGTTTCACTATTGAACATTGCTTGTTTAAAGTTTATTTGAAATTGTATATATAAATAATAAAAAGCAATGAAATAAAATGTTGCTTCCAGTTGTGAAAATTGTTTGTGTGTGCATAAACACATTTCTTGGAATATTAAATAAACATTTCTAATTGTGTATAAATTTTTATGTTTGTGTGATACAAATTTTAAACTTTTTTAGTTACTTCGCTGTAGAACTTTTTCTGAACTTAAATGAAAATAAATAATTAAAATATTCATTAAAAATGTAGCTGCAGCTGAGAACTTCACAAACCTTTTCTCTGTGTAATGAATTTTTAATATATCTATTATGACTTGTGTATATGATATGCAATTTTCTTATATTTATAACTACATAATGTCCCATATACTTCGGCATTATGTTTTAAATGTTAATTCTTATAGCTATGTTTTGCCATTTGTAATTGAAGGTTAGGGTATTTTTAAGAATGTGAGAACAAAAACTGCCTTTAATAACTTAGAGAAAGTATTCTTAAATTTGTATGTTTTTTTAATACCTGTAGTGTTTTGCTTGCAGTAAGCAGTTCTGAATATCTGTGCATCAGCATATAGTACAGTTTAGTTGCTTTGTCATATGCATTGTATGTGTAACTAACTTTTCAGTAGAATATAACTGGTGACAAAAAAATTGAGTGGTTTTGAACTCATAGTAAGAATACATAGTTGGTCCACTTTACTTAAGCTCAGAATACTTTATCTGCTTGAAGGCCTGAACTTTGTTTAATATCAAGCTTTAATGTATTATTTCCAGGAACACTTTATTGGATAAATTAAGTTTAATTTTTATTGTTCTCAAATAATAAAAATATAGTAATAGTATAATAAATAGGCCTCATTTTGTTATATTCATAGTACTTCAGTAAGGAAATAGTATTTATAATTTTTTTCTTATTGTTTAGCCATACATGTGCAATGTATTTTAATCTGCTGTGAAAATTATGTTTTACAAATTTTGAAAGAGAATAAGGAGTTGAATTTTTTTTTTTTCTGTTTTTACATGCTTCATAATTATTTTTCTAATTGATACTTGAAACATTTTTGGAACTACTAGATTTTATATTGTGGATTTAGGTCACTTCGGTACGTCTTCCTCGTGAAGGTGGTGATCGAGGCAGAATACGAGGGTTTGGCTATGCCGAGTTTACTAACAGAGAAGCTCTAATTGAAGCATTGGCACTGAATAATGAGGTATTTTTTTACTTTGAGAGCAGAGAAATATGTTTGGTAAAAGAGTTGATTTTCAAGGGAATGTTTTAATTTGATATGTGGGTAAGATTTCAAGTGTTTTAAGTTGCAGAGTAAGTACTAAATACCAAACTAGTTATGAGAGGATTGAAAATATGTACATAATAAACTTAATGGAATGGAACATGATTTGATTAGTACTTGGCAGCTTACACATTCATGGGTAGCACAACATAAATTTGTCATCCAAAATTTAAGGTAAATATTCTATATTCCAAAACAATTTTATTTATTTAAAGATAACCCACTTAAAATTTACCCTGCATGCTGGGTGGGGGTCAAATTGCATTCTTTTTAAGAAGTGCCATTCAACACGGTATCATGTATTTGATGTCAGGGCTATCAACCATTTATTTTACCCTACATTGCTAATTTAGTGGTAGTTTGTGGTAGAGACAGTAAATACCAGATAAATTATATGGATATACTGTTTGTTTGTTTTTTGTTGTTGTTGTTAAGCACGAAGCTACAACATTGGCTATCTATGCTGTGCCCACCACAAGTATTACCTTCAGACTTGCGGTTGAGTCACTGAGGGCAGATGGATGCATAAACTGTAGATATGCATTTTGGAGGTCCTAGAGAAGGGCTCGCAAACTTTTTGAGAGCATGTGCCCAAATTGTTGATAATGTTCGGGAATTTTTTTCGCATGCTCGTAGAAATTTTGAGTAGCAAAAATTTCTGTTATTATTAATAATAAAAGCATATCTTGAGTACAAATATTTCTTGTGGCACATCTGATTTTTTGTGTACACCTTACTAACAGCTTGCCACATTTTGTGTAGATACACCTAGTAAATTTCGAATTATAGTCAATATTTCTTCTCCATTGTGTGGTCCATCCACTGGACAGACCCCTTATATGTTTAGTTAATGGAGTTATGTACCATTCAAGTTGTATCTGCATGAATTATGCCTGCAAAGAAAAATCCACAGTAATCAGCTTTATCTCTAATTATAATAGTATGAATAATGAAGTAAATTATTCTGGCAGATTAAAAAGAAAGTAACCATTATTACTGTTTCTAGCATCACACAGTTTGTATTATCATAATATCAACTGGCATAAAATAGAGTAAACCTTAATGCTTGTATGTTGATTAAACTTATCTTGCATATTGAAAGCTTTTGGCAACCAAGGACATTGTTTCTTGTATGAAGAAAGATAGTGACAAACTTATGATATAATAAATAACAGCTTTAAAGTTAGTAGGCTATGCCTAGGTTAATTACAGTTGAAGTGTTTTAGCAGTTTGAAAAAGTGTGTTAACGACAATAATCAATATTTGGTTGTATTTTTCTAATATTTATGATTAACAAATTATATTCTATTTTAGGTTAATCTATTGCAAATTAAATTTTAAAATGCTCTAATTATGATTAAATCAGTCTGTTTTTAGTTTGCTATACAAAACTCTAATTTTCTTGATAATTAGGAGATCAGGTTGTTTAATCTGTTTGTACAACTAAGTATGAAACTAAATTAACCAAGATCTTAAAATATTCATAAAATGACAACACCTAATGATTAACGTAGTCTAGTGTTTTCCAATACCACATTGATACACAGCTAAGCAGTGTATTCTAATCCATAATAAGTGGACCTGGTATAAGTTTTGAAAAGTAAACAAAACATTTTAGAATAAAAACTTGGATATTTTGTCTTTGTTTTTCAGAACTTGAAAAATAGATCTATACGAGTGAGTTTAGCAGCAGAACATGGTAAGTTCAAGAGCAGTATTTACTAAAATAAGTTAAAGTTTTATTAATTACTTTTGAATTAGATTTTATTTTAAATGTTTTTTTTGATGAAGTATAAGTAATCCATGCATTTTTGGATTTTAAAAAAAGTTTGAAATAACACCTGACAAATATCTTTTATTTAATTGTGCAGAAATATTATCTCTGTCATTTTACCTTCAATATTTATTTTGAGAAGAAGTTTTATTAATTAGAGATAAAACTTTTAGGATAAACCAAAAGCAAGTGTTTTATGTTAATTATGGTGTTAAAGAAAACTATGTATATATTGTACTGATTCTTTAAAGTTTGACTTGCAGAGTTTTAATGTGCAAATATAAATTTTTGAACAACTCTGTGAAGCTATAAATAATAATGTTTACTATAATTCTTAATTTATTACACCTATCTTCACGAAATTTGGCAAAATTATTATTAAAGATTAAAAGGCCCTTTAAAGTATTTCTACTAAAGATTTGTCTGGGAATTTTTGAAGCATTTACTGCATCAGTGAGTCTGAGTGAAAGGTAATTTTCATGTCAAATAAATTAACATTACGGTTACCATATATTACACATGTATATATAATTACTATTTCCTTATAAGTGCTGAAATTTTAGTTATTTTTTTGTTTAAAAATAACACTAAATAAAAAATACACAAAAAGCAATTATTTCTATATCTTACCATCTTTATGTACTCAAGAGCCTAAGGATCATGCAGTGGTAAGCCTTACAAATTAGGTTCCACAAAGTATTTTGTGTAGATGTCAGTTATGCATTTTAGTATACACAAGATATATCGGTAGCTAGAAAAGAATATTTCAAAAACTACTATAATTTATCCAGCTTTCAAAGCAAGTAAGGAACTATTTTACCTCTGTTAAGAGCAGTAAATCACAGTGGAAGCCTACAGTAAGAATTAGCTGTGACCTGTATACTTTGATTTGAATCATGTACAAAGTACATGATCTTGTAGTCACAACTAACATTAGCCTACTTTTTTTCTTTTCAAATTTTATTGTTCAAAAACTAATGCATGTAGCTTTCAAGTATGCATTTTAGAACATAAAAATTATACTATATACTAGAACAGAATGTTTCAAAACAACTGTAATTTACCTTGCTTTCTGAGTACACTTTAAATATGTTTCAAAAATTTCATTAGTGCTCAGATGAATGACTTTACTCAACGTAAATCAAACACTTTTCTCATCTACTGTCTTTACCCACAAAATTATAATAGTAGTTGTAAGCTTCATACAGAGGAGAATTGCTCTTTCTATTGGTTGTAAACATCTCCATCAACCATTTACATGTGATTAGATATAAAGCTTGAAATCCAGAGAGAGACAGGAGGGGCTTCTCTGATAGGTTTTGATAAATTTACTGATATTTCAGCAAATCAAGAAGATAGGAGATTGAAATTTTATAATTTTATTTGTACTTATGTATAGTTTGTTCTTCTAATTTGTATAAATTGAAATTGTATAAAAAGTTATATTGATGTTTGAAGTGGAGATTTTATTGTGCAATGCATCATATGACACTATGTTTTGATGGCAATTTAATAAGTTATTAAAATATCATAGTTAGTGATCATGGGTTACTGATCTCAACACAAAACAATAGCTTCTTTTATTTTTTCCTGTATAAGCCAGTATAACTTTCAATTCAGTGAAAGTGTGCATAGAGGTTAACTTGGTGATTTATTGCCAAAAGAAAAAAATATTTGTAAACAACTTCCACCACAACTGCATTCTTGATATTGTTTTAAAACTTTGCAAAAAATGTGCTTTTTGTTTTACTTAAATTATAATGTTACAGTATGAAAAGAAAAGAAAAATTTCTGCAACAAGATGAGTTGTCTTAATTAGATCATTTTGTATTTGACTTTATTACGTGTCTTTTGCCAACAACGCCCTGTTTATTAGTTCATGCTAACATGCTTGAATGAGCAAAGAAAATTACCCCCAAAAATTTTAAATATATATATAAATTAATGTAAAATTGGTTTAACACTTATTATATTAAATGAAAGTTTTAATAAAGTCGGCTTGTTTATAATTTTGATATGATAAAAAAGTTATTTTCATTGCATGTAAACACTGAATTTTTTCTTCCGAATCAAAACAAAGATAAAATTTACAGTTTAATAAATTAAAAACTTTTATGAAGTTTTACATATATGTAAGAGGACAATCAGTAAATGAAAAATTACAACAAAGGTAAGCATTTATAGCTCTTTCTTTAAAAAAAAAGATTATTACAATGAAATATTTTTTTTTAGTTTTTAAAGCAACAAATTACTAAAAATATCACATATAAAAATAAGATATTTTCTAGGAGCTGCATAATATTTAGAAAGTTAGTCCCAAGATTTGAAGAATTTCATCCAGTAGTTTTTGTTTTGCCTTTTTGAATGGAATAAAGCAAACCATGGATTAGGTGTGACACTTCTTGGCATTTAAAGAGTTGAAGTGGCATTGAAAATCAGAACGGCAACTATGAAATTTTTTTTCCCAGTGAAATTATTTTAAGGGTTTAGACTCTGTTGAATATTTGGTTAAATAATATTGCTTGTTTTCTGGAGTAGGATTTATAGATAATGTGAAATTAAGGGAGAAAAACTTGTATTACAACCTGTTTGAGTTATCATAGAAAATTACTTATACATTAACCCATTAACTGCAGCAGGAGCAGCTCATTTGCCATTTCCTGACTCACAGATAAAACTGAGTTGCCATCAATCACAATAAAACGGTCATGTTCGTCATTTGCATAGAGTTATAGTTATGTATGTGCGACTGGCGGAAACATCCTGTCTGAAATGAACATTTATAATTTTGTGGAGAATCAACATATAGAAAAACTAGTATAAGGAAGTACCCTTTCGAGTACATATTATTGAACTAAGCTTCAAATTTATTGTTTTTATGTATTTTATTTATTACAATGTATTTTTAACAAGAAATAACTAAAAGGTAAGAAGTTGAAAATTATGAGATTAGATAACAAAAAGTATATGAAAAAAATATTTCATGAGACCAGCTCAAACTAACTGTGTCATGTGATTGTAACTTTATCAGTTGTTTTTGATAAGTTCTTCTGCTGTGCTTAATTGTCTATTACATACTTACATATGGTTTAAAGGGCATTGTAAATTAAAAGGAAGCAGATATGATAAGGTTATTCAACAGAAGTTGTTATAATAAATAATTGTCTGTTAAAATTGCAGTTATTCTAGGAGAAGGTAATATTGATTTTATTTTGTATTTCCAAAACAAATACTGACCTCTAGAATAACTTTTTTCTTCTTTAATTCATGCAGTGTTTTTCCTCTCTTCATTTATATTTTGCTACAGTTATAGTAGAGTAGAGAAAAATAAGAAATAATATATAAAGTTTACCAAAAAAAATCTTATCATTTTCACATAGAAAGTTCTATAGGATATGCAAATGAAATAAAAGAGACTAAGTATTTTTATTTGTATCATCAAAGTCACCTTTCTCTCAAACTGTCTCAGTAAAGGCTTTGTAAATTCACTGACAAGTTTTTTAGTAGGAATACTTCATTAACAATTTGGTTTTTTGTATACAACAAATGTACAATGTTTACTAAAAGCTTGTCAAATTTTGTGACGATAAATTTAGTAAATTTGGAATGACAGTAAACATTACTCTGTGTAGCTTCACAGAAATGGTATTGACAGTGTTAAAAGTTGAACTTAGTTATATAAAATTAGGAGCAAAAAAAAATTTGTAAAATATCCATTGTTTGAGAGCTCCATACTGAAAATAAATTTTCTTTATCAGGCTAAAAACATAATGCATTTCATATTTTTCAATGAATGAAACATCTTGCTGTTATAACCCATTTTTACTCATGAAGTATACCAGATAACTCATCTTGATATTCCAAACCTTACAAATATCTTAAAATCAAATAAATTATCTTTTTCTCACTCTCTCTGTATATATAATGCATCTTTATATATTCTTAAATAATCAGTCAGTCATTTATATATGCATCAAATCATAATTTAAGGAGGAGACAATGATCGAGAAAGGCGTGATGACAGAGTTGACAGAACAGCGGGTGATTGGAGAGCAGCTCCTCGTAATGACCCATCTGGAGATGATCGCTACAGAAATAGCTCGTGTAAGTTTTGCCTTGGTTTCAATTTGAAGACCCACTAATTCAGAAATAATATATGTAAACGTTTCATAGACTATCACCTGTTATATTTTGCTCATTTTTCCCTTGCAGATATTCCATATTAAATGTTAATACTAGAAGTGAGTATGTAATACATTATTGCTGAATAAAATATTAAGATTATCTGCAAGACAAGAGAACGTACTTTCCATGAACTTGAATTGTCACATTGTTTACACTTATCTTCTGTGACCTGATATTTTTTTGGTGTGCATTTTTTTCTAGTGAATAAAGGTTTATTTTAAGAACTGCTTTAATTTAAGAAGTTTTGTAAATCAACATGTATATAATTAAACTGGTAAGCTTCCTCATGAAACTCAGTTTTTGAAGCATTTAAGCATACTTTTGAAATATAGATATATATTATGGCTAAATATAATAAAGTAATATTTATAAATATGCTCAGTAATTATAGTCTATGTGGTGTTTAGAACTGTTTGTTAATACTCTCTACAGTAGACATAATAATAATAGTGAAAGATATGTTTCCTATCACAAGATTATTATTGATATTACGTATATAATATTTTAAAGAGAATTGACTATTATGGAAAGCATCTTTTATCACATGTGCTTTAATCTTATTGAGGTAAAATTTATCATGTAATACTACTTAAAAAGTGTGTTTAATATAGATTCCAAGGATTATGAAAGAGGAGATCATGGCTTTGATAACAGAGAACTTTATCGTGGAAGAGGGAGTTATGATAGAGATAGAGATGGTGGTCCTAGGAAGGATCAATATAGCAGTGACAGAGATTATGATAAAGATCGACGGTATGATCGGCCACCCCGAGATAAGCCTGGTGACAGATGGGATTCGTATGACAGAGGTAAATAGGTTGAAATTTATCAACCTCGGAAAATCAAAACTAGTTTGAACTTTATAAGTTTATGAATCATAGCATATAAAACTTATGTCTGTATTAGTACTCTTAGAAATATAGATCCACTAAGTGGGGTTTTATTATCTTCATCAATAGATAAATATTTTTTGTAATTGTCTTTTAGAAAACATGCTTAACTTCTCTTCTATATGGCTATCATTCTTTAATTGACAACAAACAATTATGTAGCTACAGTATTGTTTCTTGATGACTGTTTGCAATAACTTAAGCATTTGACACCTTGTGTGGTTTAAACACTAAGCACAACAGGGTGAAAGCTGAATAGTGTGAATCACTTATAAATGATTTTCCCCATCTACCAGAACTAACTTCATGTGTGTGTAATCATTATTCAAGCAGTGTTCTCTTTACAAACTTATGGGGATAAAAAAAGCAATGCATCTGAAGCTTCTGAGTTTTGGGTATTTTCAATTTTAAAAGAAATCATGAATCAAAGTAGTGGTTCATAATTGGGATCTTCCATTTGTTCTTCTTTTTATTATTATTCTGCCTGCCTACAGCAAAAACAAGTATGAGGATTATAATCAAACATGGCAGTACGGTTAACGCTTAGCACGGGCTCGGCCCCAGGGACTGACCTCGTAACCATTTTGTGCTTGTTATAGTTTTCATGCTATAACTTTTAAATAAGTAAACATGTCTTCATGGAATTTTGCATATTATCAGTAAACACTACAAGGTTTTCATACACAAAATATCAGATTTTTTGTTAAGTTTAAGATTTTTTACTTAATGTTTTTGTTACATCTTTTTCCTTTTCAATATTGACTATCCAACATGCAAAGTAATTTCTATTTTAAGATTAAAAATAATTTTATGCATTAGAAAACTTTTAAATTTCACGTTCAAAATCTTTATAACCTCCAGATAATTATCAAACATTTTTAAAGAAAAACTTTATATTATATCAGTTATTTTCACTATTGTATCTTTGTACGGGTTCAATCGATTTGACCAACCTCATAACCACGTTAAATAATTAAGAAATAAATATAAATTATGTTTTGTTGTTCCAGATATTTGATCGGCCTGCAGGGTTTCTACAATACCATAACATAAACATTTTATAATAGTTTAGACAGTTGTCATTGAAACCATTATATTGTCAGCATGTTAAATCCTACCCACTGTGTTTTCAAAGCAGGGAAGTTCTGGGAATTGTGCAGCATGAGCTTATTTTATATTTACAGTGTCAAACTAAGTAAAGAGCAGCGATTCATTGCTTTATATTCAGCAGGTTTCTACTTCAGCCACTAACAGTAGATAAACATAGGAAATAGGTGTGAAAAGATTAGAAGAAACTCTCAAGAATTTTGCTTTGGAACTTAGTGATACATACTGATAAAAGACAGACAGTACTATTCATTTTGTTTTGTCTAGTTTCTAAGTCGGCTCCTAACAAAATTACTACAGAAAACAAGTCTGAAAGGGAAGAAGTATAAACTCTATGAAACTTTGCGATCAATATAACAATACTATACATTTTATTTTGCACATTGCAACCTCTATTATAATGTTACAATAGGGGAAATAACAGATATACTATATATATTTTTAATGAAAAGGGTGTTTGATATTTAATTACAAGGTTATTTTTCATTTGTTTTATTCATTTATTTGTTATTATAAAAGTAAATAAAATCATAAAAACAGAAACTTGTTAGGTAATATAATGAAATAAAAATAATAATCTTCATAGGGTATACTAGCGAGCAGCTTGTGCATTATGCTTTTCGATAAGGTTACGTGAGTTGCACGTGCAGCATGTAATTTTCAACTTGTGTCGGGGTATTTCTAGTCAGACACGGTTCAAAGGTCAATAAAACAAAAAATTCATAAATATAAATAGATATATACTGTTACGATAAGTAAGCTATTTAGAATAAATATTTGTCACAACTTGCAGTCATTTTAGAACAAATGAAAGGTCATTTAAATGTATTTCCAACTTTTTATGGTGGTTATGAGGTTGGTCAAATCAACTAACACCATATAAGGTCAAGATTGATAAAGTAACAGATAAAACATAAAGTTTTATTCAAAAAACGTTTGATGGTTATTTAGGAGGATATAGAAATTACTTTGCATGTTGGATAGTGAACATTCTGAAGGAAAGATTTCACAAGATCTTTAATTAAAGCTGTTTGCTACAATTATATGTGGTGGAGTCAAAATAGGGATTTGCAGTTTGAGTAAGTAATGTCTACAGTATCTCCAATAGGGTTGTTTACTACCCCTATTTGTAGGTTTTTAAATTCCCGATTTTTTTATTTATCCTGTGTCTCAAACCTTAAGCTTGTTTGTTTACTTTATTTTTGTGACTGCACTTTCACTTTAAGCTAGCTATCTTGTTGTTTTTTCTTTTTTTTGCGAACGCTATTCCCATTTTTTTAGTTAACAACTTTTAATAATCTTGTATATATATATATTAGGAGAAAGATGGACTGAATAATAACTACCTATTTTTTCAACTCCAGTTAAATTTATTGAAAATGCAAGTTCAAAGGCAATCAAGCAAAGATAATGAAAAATAAAGCTGTTTACCATTTTGAGTACAGTGTCTAATTAAGGTTTTTTTGTATTTTTTTACAAGTAGTAAATAAGAGCAAAGCATAAACTTTTGCAAAATTATTAATGCATTATAACCATAAATAGCTATATAGTAGAGATGGCTGATACAGGAATTAAAAACTTTAATTTAAAATACAAAGACTTGAAAAAATGAATTTTATTGGTCACTTTCTGTGGGGATGATAGTAATAATAGGTATAAGATTGTAGGGGGCATTGTATATATTTAATTTTATTATACAAGGTAGTTAACAGTGTAATATCATATGTGTACACATTTAATTAAAAAATTAATATAGGTAAAAAAGTGTTCCTTGGTGCTGGTTCAATGTGGGTTTGAGTTATTGTATTAGAAGTGCTTCTTTAATTTTTCATTTGTTTACATTTGTTTCTCTGTTTAATATGTTAGTGTTTTCTATAGTTGTAATATGTTTATTTGAGTTACTGTGTTCAAATATGTTCATATATTTGCATTTCTTGATCAAACAAATAATTTGTACTTGAAAACAGTGTTTCATTTGAACCAATTACACTATATATTGGCTATTTCATAATTGCTTTATCAAATTATCAACTGTGGACAGGAATTGTCCAAGAAATTTGGGGTTTAATGACTGCTTTTACCTGTATGTGTAGTGGAACAGTGTTTCAGCCTCTATATTGAGGCATGCCAAGATGATTAGGGTGCTTGACTCGCAATCTGCGGATTTAAATCCACATCCCATCTCACATTATAATGTTCACCCTTTCGACCGTGGGAGCGTTATAGTGTGATAGACAATCCCACAGTTTGGTAGTAAAAGAGTAGCTCAAGAGTTGACAGAGGGAGGTGATAACTAGCTGCTCTCCCTCTGGTCTTTCGCTGCTAAATTGGGCATGGCTATTATACATAGCCCTTGTGTAGCTTATCACGAACTTCCAAACAAGCCAAATTATACTGAGTTGTTAACTGTGTAGTGTTGTATTGTTGGTTAATGCAATCCTCTAATGGGAAGAGTTCCTTAAGAAGACCTGTCCAAACCGATTATTTCTTTATGAACAGTATAATTTATTACAGGTAACATAAGTAGATTTTTATTGAAGAATTGCTTATATATAATTAGGAAAGTACACTGGGCAGTGTCAGAAGGAATATGAGGTACAATGATTTTCTATCTGGTCATTTAATTATTTTTTTTTTCACCCATTGAATTTGTGTTGTTTATTTTAGTTTGACCTATTGAATTCATTTTATATACCTCTTTACGCTGCTTTTTCTTTTCTTATATTTTGGGTTATTTCTTATTTACAGGAAACATGAGACTTGCATGTGAGAGTCCCGGGGGGGGTCCTCACTGTATACAGTTTACTGGAAGTGTAGTGCTCCAGATGGTAGCATAGGCTTTTGATAAGTAACAGCATATTATTTGATGTGATTAAGAAATTATCATTCAATTAATGGTGCAAGAGGAACATTACAATAAATCTGCATAAATAAATCAATCTCCCCTTTTGCCTGAATTTGGCCAGCTTAGATAAATTCTGATCATTCCACTGTTTTCTACAATAGGGTCTTAATGAATTTGTGTGAGGTTCCTAGCAAGCAAAAATAGTGGTGGGCAAGCATGTTCAGAAACTTTTGCCTGCCATGTTAGGTAGGTAGCATGCCAACTGTAATCAGCCATTAATGTCAAGTGTTAGACTGCTATTGGTCAATCTGCAGGCATGACAAAATACATTGGTATACATATTTTTGTAGGGCATAGGGTGTAATTTGAGCTTTTGGATGATCACAACTGATAGTATGCAAATGGACAATGACTGCTGCTCAATACCTCACAATTCTTAAGCAAGACTTTCTATTGACAATGCCAGTGACCAGCTTACCAAACATGTTAGTGATTTCATGTAAGATGGAGGCTTCTGCTTATTCAGTACAAATCACAGAAGTGTGTCATTAAAAGGCCAGGCCAACTGAACCCTATTAAGCATGTTCTAGGGATACTGTTATCCATTTCATCACCAGGGGGTGAGGTACAATTCAGCAGACATAGATATCAGATCTTATAAATATGATGCAGAACTGTATTTCTTTCTTAAATATTGCATAGGACAGATCCACTGAATACTAATGTTAATTTTGTAATTCTTTGTTTTGTGTTGTTTTTTTTTTTAATTAAATGACATTGTTCTAGTATTTACTTAATGGTAAGCTGCATACATAGAAATACACATACTGTAATGATACTAATTGTATCAATATATATAATCACACGTGTTTACAGATTGTATGAATGTTATTTGTAAGCTTTGGCAATATATATGATTATTGTAATATTAAACAAACACTGACAAATATTTAGAATATAATATACTTATATATTTATATCAATTTATCCAGACTTTAAATAATGTTACAGCAAGGGGTATGTAGGTAGACAGTTAGATTGTAATGACACTATGTCTGAATTGTATTTATTACAAATTTATCTTACACTTTACACAGTTTCTCTGATTTTTCAATTAAACTACAGTACCATGAATTGATAGTTAAATTTCATTAGACATTGATTTATTAAAAACAATGTATTGCAAGTACAATTCTAAAAAACACATTTGGTTCCTATTAATATATCACCTTAAGTGATAAGTTACTTATACAAAAATAACTGAAAAAATATCATGTTATAGCAGATGATAACGTTTTCCTACTCAATTCATGCAGCACACAGTGATATATATATAAGAATTTGTGGAATAGTGCCTTTGTATCTCTGAAACAAATTCAGTAAAGTAGGAAGATGTTTAGTTAATCAATACCTGTAAAGCATTTATATGTCTTTCAAGGTTTTTATGGCTTACTCTCAAACAACTGCCCAAGAAATTTTCTTAGTACCATATAAAGGTGCGTGTCAGTGAAAAAGCAAGCATGCATAATGTTGTGCTTATTAACTGTATGATCACATTGACAGCTTTTATCATTTCAACAAAAGTTCTACTCTGAATAGCAATAAAATTCTATGGCACATTAGAAGTATTAAATTCTTATTATCACTAATGTAAAAAATTGGTTATAACTCTTAATCAGGATATGATCGAGGTGGTCGTGGAGGTCGAAGAGATTTTGGCAGTGGTTTTCGAGATAGCTATGATAGGCGACGTGATGATTATGGCTCTAGGGATAACTATGAGAAACGTAGAGATGACTATGGCTCAAGAGATGGATATGATAGGCGGCGTGAGGATTATGGTTCAAAGGATAGTTATAACAGACAGCGAGATGATTATGGTTATAGGGAAGGCTCTGATAAGTATAGAGATGACTATGGTCCTAGAGATAGTTATGAGAAACGCAGAGATGACTCGGATAGAAGAGATGACAGAGATGAAAAAGGTAGGTCATTTTTCCCATTAATTTGTTGTATAATTTACTAATTTTGTAAGACTGTGATATTGTAGATATATTTATAGATAAATTTCATATTATCTGTTTTTCTTTGGACTTTTTTAATTATTAGATGATAAAATAGAAATATTTTATTAAATCACTGATCTTGCATGTTATCACCACCTCTGAGATTATAGAGTTTTCAGAATCTCAGAAAGTGATAGATTTTATATGTTTTTTAGGCCTTGAAACATCAAGGATTTTATAAGAATAACAAAAAGTACAAGAAAATTGAATTAAATGATATATTTAATTTTGTGAGTTAATTTGGTTAGTAAAAAAGTTAAAAGTTTGATCATTTTGTATCATTTCCTTTTGTATGCTGAATAGTACTGTTTTCAAATGTGGAAATAGGCTGTGTAAATTAACTATAGACTATTCCATTGATGCACTTAGTGATGATTATAATGAGAATTATTAAGAACCATACATGATCTGTAGTGTAAGCCAGTCTTACTTGGAAGTCTTATAACTCAAGTATCAGTCCAAATTAGCATAACTGTAAAGTTGTCATACTGAGGTTTTTTAAGGAGTTATAGTTTTTAGGACAAAGTTAATGTAAACTACTATTATGTTTCTGATTGAAAAAAACTTCTTACAGACTGAAACAATTTTTATGGTAATGTTTTTGCATTTATATCTGTAAACTGTCTTCCTAACCAAGCTATCATGTGGAAGATTAAATGGTGTTTACCAGTAATTGAAATATAAATTATTTATAGTTTAGGTCTTTTGCAAGTACATATACTGCATGTTTTTATATCTGCCATTGCACATATTTCGATGTATTCATCATATTTTTACCCGGTTTAGGTCTACAATAAGAAATGCTTGTAACATTGTGTTGGACATCAATTTAAAAAATTTACATTTGCTTGTAGAGTTTTACAAATGTGTTTATTCAATTGTTTTATTTTTTGTAGTATTTGTATTTCCTCTAAAGTTATCTGTTATAACTGTTTTCATATGGTATGTCTCATAAAGTCAGAAGAGATAAACTTGTTTTCTTAGTCATATAAATGTTTACATTATATAACATTTAGTGTTAATGTTTGGAACATGTAATATAATTTTCATTTAATCAACATTTCTAAGTTTTATACACAAATTACATTTGCATTCATAAAAAAACTAGAATATTTAGTTGTGGTAAGTGTGGCACATATACATCTAGTATTTGACAGACGTATATGTGTAAAATGCATATAATTATTTACCAATGGTGCTTACAGCAGTTTTTGAAACTTAAATAATCCAAGGTTTTTTGATGAATGAACAAAGTGTAGTACACAAATTAGAATAAAATGTGTATATGATTTCTTTGTTTTCTTTAGAAATATTTTTTATCTGTGTTATTTGTACTTGTTAAATTTGAACTTTTGGGATATTTTTCCTTGTTATGTTATAAATACAAGATAATGATAATGATCTCTGTTATTTAGGTACTTATGAATAGTTTAATATTTTTTATTGTGACATCTACCTGAAGTCCCATCTAATGTAAAATATATATATAAAATGTGTCAGGACAGCTGAAAAGTTATATTTCAACTTAGAGGCCAACTATTTCTTGGCAACTTGGAAGATTTTATAGCAACAGCAGAAGGAAATACTAGTTGATACTGGTAGCACAGTACTATCATATGATCAAGCACTTAACAAATTGTGGTTGTCTGCCCAACAACCGTAGACCAGGCTTTCACACTCAAACAAATATTTGAGGGGGGGATACAGATTGTCAATAAGTTTGCAATCTAATTCATTACAGTTAGCAAATTTTGCTGTAAATGAATGATATTTTTTTTTCTTATTAAAACAGCTCCATGTTTTCTTCATATTCTACTTCTCAGTATTTTTTTACTTTTGTCAATAACTGATAAAGTAACTGTAAAACATTTGCTAGTGGCCAGAAAAGCTAGTATTAAGCCTTCTACACATTTAGCTTTGGGCACGTCATAAAATTGACAGTCAGTCTCATTATTTAATTCATAGAGCCACACAGAGCTCTCAGGGTGATGTATGCTGCTGGTTGATTGTCCTCCCCCCTTATTAGTAATTCAAAATTACGGAAGGATATACCTGAATGTAAGGGTCTTTGACGTGGCCATGTAGCTCACTTGTGCATAAAATACCATTTTGATTGAAAATCGAATTTTATTTTATTTTCTAACATTGTAATGACCTTTTTATTTATACAAAAATGTCAGTCTTTCCTGAGGATTTTGGGAGAGAAACATTGTTTATGTTTCTGTGCTGTTCAAGATAAACATTTTTAGATTATTTTTTTTTTTAGATGTATTAAATTTTTGTTACAGAAATTCCCAAAGAACGGCCTAAATTAAACCTGAAACCACGAACTAAACCATTAGAAAATGTGGATTCAAAAGTGTCTGGTACTTCATCGGTTAGTATTTTTGGAGGTGCTAAACCTGTGGACACTGCTACAAAAGAAAGAGAAATTGAAGAACGTTTAGCTAGGGAGAAGGAAATTCAAGAAAATCAACGGTATGTATATCGGTTCTTTTATAAAATTTAACAAACAAAAAAGAAGATAAAAGAGTTTAGATAATAGGGTTTTCAGCATTAGGTAAAACAGCTGTAAAAACAACAGTCATTTTTTTGGGGTCTCTGTTTACTGCAGTGGATTAAACACATAAATTCAGTTTTTTGGTTAACATCTTTGGTTTTATGGTTTTGTAACTCCTGTAAGAAGTAAATTGAATAAGCTTGATGGTTAGGCCTTCTAAATGTTATCCAAAAAGTCAGTTTTCATAAACATAATTCAGGTCAAGTATGTATTTACAATTTTTTGTCTTGCATAACGTAAGACTTTTCTATCCATTGTTTTTGAATTGGAACTTTTAAGGTGGTGGTGGTGGTGTCTATATATATATATATATACAAATGCACTTTACTGTTTTGTAACTTTGTTACCACTAAGTTCTGAGAGCAAAAAAAAATTAGGTGTAAACTTATTTACAAGAAAAATAATCTACTAATCATAGAATATTAAATATTATTATGAAAATCAAGTTGACTATAGATCTTTTTCTTCCATGTTCTTGAATTATCCATTACAGCTCAAAATCAGGGGTGTGTAAAAATAGCACTCGAGATGTATCTTTTGTCACTACCAAAGATGCTTTTCATACAACACCAGAACTCACCAGTCTCTCATCATCCAACCCACTTGATGGGTTCTTGTATTGAAGGAAAGGCCTCTTGGGAAACAAAATATGGATATGAAATGCTATTTTTACACAAGTAATTTCAATGTTGCTTTACACAAAACCATTGTATTTGGTCAACCTACTGGCTTCCAGCCAGAATAAAGTTGGGTTCTATATCTGATTTCAAAGATTTATTAACATAAGCTTACAACTAAATGTTTTAATTTCACTTTGAAATTTAGCAGTTGTATACATTTGTTAGTTTTGTTTCTTACAATATTAAAAGAGACTTTATTTCTTTTCTACAACTTACAGTTCATATTAACCAAATGACTGAGTTTTATTAGAATAAATGGAAAGAAATAAGATCTAAGCTACATTTTTCCCCTGTGTTGTATTTATTTTCTCTAGTGGAAGATTGAAAAAAGATGATCCACGTGCATCACGATCTTCGAGGTCTTCCTCCCGACAGGTAACAGTATTAAATTCTTAAAATCAAAAAGTATGTTAACTTCTAATAATTCACAGCCTGTTTCGTGACTCTCTCTATCTCTCTCTTAGTGAAGCTTCTGGCAAGGTAGTTATTCACAGGGTAGGTCACAAGAGTACAACCTTATGTGATCATAAATTTATATACTCTTCTGCTACATTAATAGTATCTGTACATCACCGTTAGGGAAGCTGGTGTCAGTTTCATCATATACACATATTTACTCAAAATATAAATGATTTTTCATGCTATAACTTTTAAATTAGTAAGCGTGTGTTAATGAAATTTGGTATTTTATCAGTAAACTACAATACTTTCATACTCCATATATCAAATTTTTTTATTATACCTTAAGATTTGTAAAGCAATGTTTTTCTCATTCCTTTTTTTTCTTTTTGTATGTTGCTTATCCAACATGCAAAGTAATTTTCATTTTAAGATTAATAATACTTTTGTGCATCAAAAAATTTTCAAATTTCACATGCAAAAATCTTTATAATGTCCAGATAGTTATGAAACACTTCTTAAAAAAAAATTATATTTTATCTGTTATTTTCAGTAACGAAATCTCTGTATGGGTTTTGTGAATTTGACTGATCTCGTAACCATGTTAAAAAAAATAGGAAATAAATATAAATTATGCCTTTTTTGTTCTAAAATGAGTACAAATTATAACACAAAAACATAAATGTTTAGACTAAATAGCTTAAATCTCATAACATTGTACATTTATATATATTTATTATTTTTATTATATTTACCTTACAGCCATACCAGGCTAACAATGCAGAAGTTACAATGACGTGGTGCACGTTCACTCATGTTACCATATCCAATAATATAAAACTGACCTTTAGTCGTTACAGAGTGACCTGTCTTGGTTGTGTTTTAGTAGACTAGTATTTCATAAAATACAGTCACATTTCAATTATAATACATTATATATGTATATAGATTATTGCTATTTAGAAATAAGTTCTTAAACTTATTTTTCTTAAAACATAGAACACTAAATATAGAAATAAAACAATTATCTCTTCTAGTTATGACCTTTGTACTTGGTTGCTGCTTGAAGTAGGTTGCTAAGCCTTTTAAAATTTTGCGTGTGGAGGATATGAAATAATATAATTTTTTTTAGGTTTTATACATATAGTTGAATTACCAAAAAATCATAAATTACTGCATCAATACTATAGAATTCCACTATAATTTATCAAGCTTAGTAACTAAGCTGTATTTCAGTCTAAACAAATATAAAATTTTGAGTAGACTAAAGACACAACCTACATCCTTGAACTTATGGTTTGAAAGAAATAGATGTCATCCAAACACGTTAAAATGGCTGAGAAAGCCACTAGAGGGGCATTCTAAGCTTCCAATTGGTTGTTCATGTCATATATAGAAGTAAGTGTATATAATGGAGCTTTTCCAAAAATGGAAAGAGGTGGGTGGGATGCCACTGTGTTTGATTTATTACTTGAGCAATATCTTAGCAAATTGAAAAGATAAGAGGTTCTTATTTTATATTGTAGCTTATAAATATCAGTAATTTTAGTTCCTAATTCGTACAAAACTATAGAATTAGTATTTTTATATCACAAACATCTAATTTGAACCAGTGCTGCATTCAGCATACCACGTGACACACAAAAATCAATGTTTAACTGTGTTTTTTAATATTTACTTTTAAGTTAAGAAATTGAGTAAGGTATAATACTAAAATTTGAATTATAATCTACAGTTTGCTACCAAACTTATTGACATAAATTCATGAAATAGTAGTTCAATAATAAATGCAATGACATGGCCTTTCAACCATGACCCATCTGGAAAGGGTTAATGCAACTAAGCAATAGCAGGAAATAAAAATATAAATAATAAACACAACCATGATCATAAGAAAATTAGAACTGCTGCACTTTCCTTTTTATTTGCTATATTTTTGCACCAGCAATACCCAAGTGTATGGCACCCATATACCCAATTCGATTTTTATTACTCATCAGGATCTTTACCAGCCTACTCTCAAATTAAAATTATTTTAGGCAAAATTAGAATAAGTTAATATGTGAGACCCTAGGTGTGGTCAAATACATCAGTCGAAAGGGTTTGACTGCCAGAGTCCAAAACTGTAATTAGATCTCAAATCGGTCAAGAAGTGATGGATCTATGAGCTAAAAGTTTGTACTTGAAAAACTTAGAGCCATGCTATCAGCTGCTAGGCCACAGCTAAAAAGTAACTAATTGAAAATTTACATATTTCCTTTTTTTTTATCTATAAAAATAATTTCAACAAGCTTTATTTCTTCTCATGTGATAGTGTTGAAGGAATAAAAGAAAATGTAGTGGTTGCATGAATTGCTCCTAACAAAAAAGCTCCATGAAAGAAGTTTCATTGTTTCAGCAGTGGTTTAAGTAAAGTTTATGTAAAATATCTCAGTTTACAGTTTTTGTTACACTTATATTACTAAGTTATTGAAAGGAATTTGTAATTTTTACAATACAATTTTTTTTAAATATAGACTTTTTTTTGTGATAATTTATCCTATCCATATAATTTAACAGTACATTTTATTTTTGGGTTTTGAGTTACAGTAGAAACTGGTATTGGATGAAGTAAGTTTAGAACATTTCCCTTGAATTACTGAGAAGTAAAATACACACGGCTATCAAAAACCTGAAAAATCAGGGAAATAATTATTCCCATATTACAGAACATGTAATATGGAATAAAAATATATTAGATGAAATCATTGGAAAATATTCTGCACATAGTGTAATTATTACTTTTAGAGGTAAGTTCATCCTGAAAATCCAAATATTCTGCAATGTACAATTTTAGTTATGACAGTACTAGTAATGGGTTTGTCACCCTGTAACAATAACAAAAATACATATGTATATATAGAGAGTAAGAGAGTGTATTTGCACTCATTTTATACTGTTTTGTACTATCATACAAATTTTATGTTGTTTCATCACAATTTTTGTTCCAAAAAAAGAAAAAAGAAAGTGATGGAAGCCATGGTGGCATTTTATAGACTTATGTGTATGTTTTTTGACTGGTTATTATGAATATGAAATGTTACTTTTTATATTTATCAGTAGTACTTCAATCCTGAAATACAGATTTAGCAAAAAAGAAAAAATTTATAATTTTAAAAACTGAATTTCTTCAACTAAGTTTAGAAACCTCTGAACTACATAAGTTAGGGATGAAACTTTTCCACAATTTGACAGATTCATGCAGTTTCTATTATCAAATTCTCCATCTATATGGTAAATTATGATGAGAAAAATATTGGAGGGTTGCTAGTGCTTGAGATTAAATACTAATACAAGTATGCTTAATCTGAGATTTTGTCTGCTTTAATGTTTACAATAAACCCAAAATCAATGTGTGAAGCTCCTTTTTTGAAGCTGAAAGTTTCCAGGCTCCTCGGAAATGCCAAAACTCTTTAAAGTGCGACAGCAGACAATCAAAAAGGCTCATCATAGAGATAGACTTTAAATCTTTTGTCATCTGATGATCACATTAAGTAGGCATACAACAAAATTATTGAACTTGTTTTCATTGGTTAAGGACATTTTGTTGGAAATGAAAATATATATTACAGATATATTAAATGTCAGAAATTCAGAAGTTATTTTCAGTCACATAGGTTATCCTGTCATTTTGCATTGAACCAAAGAATGATCACCTATTACATTATAGAATTTATAAATCTCATGAAGTATTACAACCATTTTAATATTTATGTTTTTTCATATATTTTAAATCAAAAAGCTTGCTACTAAAACATCTAAAAAGTTGTTTATTTCAGTTTATACTTAAATGAAAGTTTCATAAAAAAACAAGAAAAATTAAACTAATTTTTGTATCGTACTGATCTAATGCATTATCTGCCATTATTAGTTAAAATATAAATGTTTCATGAAATGAGCAGTTTATATAATAATTGGTCTGTAATTTTGATCATTTAAATGTGAGTTAAAATGGCAAAACTATTGTTTATTAATACTCTTATCAGTAAATAAGGTGAATATTTAGTGTCCTGAAATGGCTTGGAATGGACCAGCCAAAAGTTGCATGTGCTGTTCTCATCCCTGATAATCACCTACCTGGAAATCTTAAAAGTGTAGAGTTGCATGTTGTTACTCAGTTCTTTTTTGTTAAGCTCAAGAAGTCATCAGTGTTTTATTTTCTTTAAGTGTCTTACTTTTTTGTTATTTTGCAGGAAGATGAACGAGAAAGTTATCAGAGTAGAGAGTCACAAGAGGTTAGAAAAGGTAGAAAAGGCATTTCTTAATTTTTTAAGTTATATGTAGTTTATATGATTGATCCAGAGAGCATATTGTCTTCAAGTAAAGCCTGAGAACCTGAGTTATAAAGTTTTGTTGTACATGGTATAATATTGCAAAAAATTTCAATTTGTCTGATTTCATCAAGAATTGAATATGTAATTACATTACAATTAATAGTATAATCACAAATATTTTGTGTATACTATAAATTTTTAAGTTATTATGGAATTCAATGCTTTTTTAAGCAGTGTAAAGAAATGTTGTTGAGTGCAGTGTTTTATTCATGATGACACTGAATCCAGATGAGTACTTTTGCATAATTATATGCAGTTTTTAAAAATGATTTTAATTTTCAAGTTAAAAGTTTATTTCTAGTGTGCTTTAATAAAATTTGGTTTACATTTCGACTCAGGTGAACATCAGAAACACACTGAAGCCCAACATGGAGACACTGATTCAAGAAGTTATAGAGATAGACGGCAGACTAAAGATGATAACATAGGAAGACCTCCTCGTCCTCCTGTGAAATATGAAGCATCAAGTCCAGTATGTGTTTATAATATTTAAATTACAAACTTTGGTGTAGGTAATAATAATAAACATGCAAAATACTTTATAAATGTTATAGTAAATCTCAAAAAAAAATATTGGTTTTTATCATAAAGTAAAAAAAAAAACTATTACCTTGTTTTAGAAAAGTAGAATATTATCTTGTGGCATAACCAGTTCATTTCTACATTGGTAATTGACTTTTATTCAACTCAAACTGAGTGAGTCACGAGATTGGAACCCACCACCAAACCTGCTCATCGTTTCAGCCATGGGGGCATTATGATGTTATGCCAATCCCACTATTTTTGTTGGTAAAGTGTTGGCATTAGGTGGTGTTAACTAGTTGTTTTCTCTCTTGTCTGTCTTTTCAAAATTAGGGTTGACTAATGTGGATATTCCTCGAGTAGCTTTGCATAAATTTACCTAACCAACCAGGGTTGTATGTCATATCATCAAATACTTATTGATTTTTATACAGTAAAAATAATATAAATGTAGCCTTTGCAACAGAAACATATTTTCAGTCAGCTTGAAAGAAACCATTGCACTTAGATATCTTCTTTCTTTTTTTTTTTCAGTAGTTATAATTCTTACATATCTGAAGAGCTAATACATATTTCAGGTTATTTTTTTTTATTTTTCATACTTGGTTCTTTTTAATTTTTTTAGTTTCAAAATTATTACCGGGATTTTGTCAGAAAATAAGATGGTAATCAAACATTTAAAATAATTTATTTTGGGGCATTCATTAATTCGATATGGACAGGTGAGCTCTTTTCAGGGGTTAAATGTGCACCTGCATATCAGATTTCAACTGAATTAAAAATAATAATTTTTACTCTTATATCAACAATTTTTAACTGAAAAATATTTTGTCATTTTATAACATTTAATTAGTGTAATTCACAAAGAACAATATAAAAAATGTTTCAATTTTCATTCCTGCACAGATTCGAGGAATTTCATCTGTAAACCATATTTATAAATGTTTTTAGAAATTTTCTGCCCAACATAAAGTATAGATTTATATTTGATAAGAAACTATCATTGGTTGACAATATAATTATACATGTCTTGTTTCTCTTGTGATTTTCCTCCTCTTTATTACTACAGAATGGCTTTATTACTACAGCCATTCATTCACTCCTTTTTATGATGTCACAGCATGTGGTATGTTTAGTTACTAGTGGCTCACAACTTTAAAAATAGCTACAGATAATAGTTAAATATGATTGGATTGAGCAAATTATAAACTGTTTACATCAAGGTAGTGCAAAATAAAATGGTGAGAGAAGTAAATAATGGTCTTTAAGGAAAGTGTCTAGCTGGACTACTGTATAGGTGAACAAAGGAATTTGGTATATTTTGTTTTTTCTTTAGACATTCTTTTCCTGAAATGAATTTCGTAATATTCAAACAATACACAAATCAATGAACTTATTTATTGAAAATAAATTGGTGTTGACTAGGAATGTTGTGAGAAAATATCAAGATAAGTAGCCTGGCAAAGGTAATAGTGACACCATTTTAAAGGTCAAATCCTAGGTCACTGAAAAATATTTTATAGTGTTTGCCATGTTTTTGTTTTTAAAATATATAGCTTGAAGTGGTGACTAGTGCAGATGGAAGAATAAAGTATCAAAATACGTTAATGAATAAGAACCAAGTTTAAAATCACTGTATCTATAAAATGTGTAACTTGCTCATCAAAAATTAAATTTCTAAAGAGAAAGGAAGTATCTTTTTTTGTTTTGTTTTCAAAACAATTACATCAAAATTTTGGAAAGCTGACAACCTAATAATTGACAGAAATGTTAACTAAAATTATATTAATGTTAATAAGCTGAAACTAAATGCTGTATAAGAAGTTTATACTTAGTTTTCTGCAATTTCATTAAGTATTTTCATGGTGAGTAGAAAATATCAAGGGATATCTTTGATCTGGAAAGGGTTGTTGATAGTCTTCAGTCAGTTGGAATATTATGTGGAATTTTAAAACTGATAGACTGAATTTCTACTAAAGATATGAACACCTAAAGGAAGAATAGTTGTAATATTCTGTTCCCTTGCAGGTTCTTCATTCTTCTAAGCATTAAAACTTTTTTGTGATAAATAGTGGGTTATTCAGTGTACTTTTGCATATGTGACTAATATGATGTATATATTGTAAATTTTAAAGAAGTTTTGTTGTGAATGATATCATTATAATTCAGTGGCCAATATTAAATGGAAAGGTATTTTTCTGCAATTTATACAGTCTGTAAAAATAGTTGAGAGGTAGAAAAAAGTCAGCTGAGACTTCGAGTGTGATTGACTTTGTTTCACCATTTTAATGATTTAAGATTTTGTACAATTTAACATATAAAAGTATGTTAAGACTTCCTTGGTATATTAGCTCAGGAATGACATTTCTATAGTTTGTTTACTTTTATCACTTAAAAGCAGTTATACTGAAATTTTTCTTGACTAACCTTAATGAGGCATAATTTCCATTACAAATGTGCCAGGAACCAACTTCTGCTTAAAAATCCTTGAAAAAAAATCCAGTTATGAGTTGCATTTTTAATTCATTTGTACATTATTTTATCAAATTTATTGTGACAGCACACCCCAAGAAAAGTGTTGTGTTTCATCCCTCATGTCTACTTTTTATAGAGTTTAGGCCCACTTTTAACATGAATTATAGACTTTAATCAGTTATTAACAGCTGGTGGAATATTCTGACATTCCTTTTACAAAGCACTTCAAGCAGTACAGTTGCAGAGCAGTCTAATTACATTAGTCAGGTGTGTGAGTTGTAGGAAGAAAATATTGAATTTAATTTGTCTCAACCACAAAGAGTTTAGCTTTTCATGGTTCTTTTTCATGCCAAAAGAAATATGGTCCTTCCCCATTAAATTTTACCAATGTACACAGTATAGCATTGTTCCACTGATCTTCATGGGTGAAATGATACAGTCATATCCAAAACATAACTTGAATTGCCATCAAATTTAGACCTGTCCATCTGAAACAGTCACTTGCAAGATTAATTGTACTTCATAGTGGTTTTTTTGCTGTTCTTTAACCCAGTTTAGATGCTTAAGTCACCATAATAGTTGACTTCATGCCTTGACATCTTTGGTATTAAGATGGATTGTGAAATGCAGCCATACAAAATTCAGCATCATGATTCTTGTGATCACTGGACTTAGCCCGAAAATTCATTAGAGCCCTGTATAACAGTTTCATTTAATAAAACAGCTTTCAGTGTTAAAATGGTGAAAGTGTCACCTTCTTAATGGCCCTGTAAAAATATGTGCATTAAAAGATTTTAATGAAAAGTTCTTTTAAAGGTTTTACCAACAAGGTCTCATGTTAATATTGGAACTTATCAAAAACTTATAAATATTGTGTTTACCAAAACTGCAATTCTTATAACTCACCCAGCCTTCAGTGACTAAAATGTTATCAGAGTTACCATCAACAAAACGTTTACATAGAAGGTTTATTTGTATATCATTTTCATATTGAATGTACATGTAATGTAACACCCATCTTTATTTGTAAACTTAAAAGCTCTTTAATTTTTTTTTGTAGCGACTTTCCTCTAAACTGTATTTACCCATCTTTTTATTCTCTACAGATTTATCCTATTACAAACAAGTTTTCTCAGCTAATGAATGAAGAGGATGTTGATGATCAAGGAAGTACATCAGACTAAGGCATTTTATGAGATTGAAAGAGACTGAACTGATGTGTTTAGAAAATTAAAATAGAAAATGCTGGTTTCCATAACCTGAGTTTATAGATCTAAAGATATTATTTTTGAAAACAAGAAAAGACCTGGAGGTTTTTGACTTTCATATTTCTCCTCTTACCTAACCAGTGCATAAACTTCTCACAACTTGTGTAGTTTTATGAGATAATGCAGCAGTTGCCTTCATTTTGACATTTTGGAAGTATGTTTTACTGCAACCTCAGTAATGTTTTTTTTTTTTAATAGGGTTGATAAATTGCAAGCATTGGGTGATTTTACATTTTCAATTATTCATTCTTCTTTTTTTTATGTGCAGTTGTCATATTAGAAGGAGTTGTTATTTAGTTAAATATGTAATCATATATATATGGGAAATCTATACCCAAATAAAGTTGTAAAGAATGTAAATGATGGAATTGCAATTGTACTGTGTAAAAATTAAGCCTTTAATCACAGGTAATTGCTACTGAAATTATATTTTGTTATATCTGATGTTCAGGGTGTTTCAGTAATGTAATGGAGCATGTACTGGTTTTCTTTCTTTGGTGCAAGTAGTGTTTTCAGTAAAATACTTTAATAATCAACCTCGACTGAATTTGAATTAGTGATTCATAATTGGCAACAATTTATTTCTTCTGTTGATGTATTTGCCTCTCAATCTTACAATGTTTATCAAGAAGTAACTAATGCATGTTGTGAGCATGCTTATGGACATGATGTAAAATAATTATAAAGATCTATAGTAAAGTTGGACACATGCAAGTTTTATATCCTAGTTTTATTACATTTGCACACAATAACCAAATTCAGCTTTATATCCCTTATGAGCAACATTAAAAAGTAAACGTTAATTGTGTTTCTCAGTATAACTAGCAGATAAGAAGACTTAAAAATCTAATGGGGCCATTGAATGAATATTTTAGAGAAGTGATATAATTACATCAAGGACCTTGAAATTCAGAAGGAAAACTTTGATGTGGTTTTTCAACTATTAACTACATGAGTTTGTAGCATGTTACAGTGCTTTTTTAATTTATCTTTTATCTTCTAGAATTTCTTCACTATTATGTTCCCAGAGAGCATGTTTATGTTTGTATTATTACAACATCGTTTTCTTTCATAGAAATGTATTTAACAGGAAGTGAAAAACAAATGCACACCTAGTTCAGAAGAGAAGAAAATTTTTTTAGCATGATATTTAAAAAAAAGTGATAAACATTCAAACTGTTGATACAAAGTATAAGTTTAAACATAGGGCTTTTTAGGTTCTTGATTTTTACAAGAATGTTAAAGTGAACATAATTTGTTTAATATTTATCCTCAGGCTTCCTTTTACGTTTTATTTACTAAAGCAACTTCTATTATTTGTATCTGTGTGGAAATACTTATCATGTAAACAATATGTACCAACATTCTTTTTTTTTTTTTTTTTGGACGTGGATTCCTCTTAAAGAACATGGTGTCTTTGAACCAAATCACCATGAGTAAAACTTTGAATCAAGGAATATCATCAAACATGGAAAATAATTATCTAAAAGAAGCACTTTTAGGATTATACTGAAGTATAATACTACCACCAGCACAAAGAGTTACAAAATGTATTATCCCTACAAGAATGTGTTAAAGTGAACATCCGGTCATCTGGGCATTGGTAGAACATTTGTTTAATATTTATCCTTAGGCTTCCTTTTAAGTTTCATTTACTAAAGCAAATTATTCTAGTTAATACACAGTACTAGTAACATAACACAAGGAAAGTTGAACTGTTGCTCATAAATTATTACATTAAAAAAGAATAAATAAAAGTTTCAAACGAACTAACTCTAAAGGCAAACCTTTGGAATATTGTATAAATGCGTCAAGGAAATTTCAGAAGATGTAATTTTTTCTAAAATTGCACATTGAAAATTCCAAAGTCTATAAAATACTTCCACAATCTTAAAAGTATAATACAGGGACTGTATGAGGATGTAATCTAGTAACAGTAAATTAGAACGGAATTTTAGAGATCGCAAGATTCTCATGGGAAAAAGAATAGAAAAACATTTAAGTTCACAATAAATAAATGCATATCTGAATATTTATAACTGTCAGTCAAAACATTTTCATCTATTGTATATATTCTTGTTGTTGCATGTCAAATTGTATTCTACAAGCTTATAAAAGTAATGATAAACTGCATTCTCTAGAAATAAAACTCGGAATCGCCAGTCTTTGGGGAGTATTGTGGAAACTTCACTTACGAGACCCACTAAATTCACACGCTAATGTAGAAAATGATTTAATCACATATTCAGTCAACGGAAATATTTATTTTATGTAAAAAGTGTCGAAAATTACCACACCAATTTAAAAAGCTGATGTAATAAATTAAACTAATAAAAAATTCCTATATATATATTGCAAACTATATCAACAGGAACCCAAAACCAGATGCTTCCAGACATAGAAATGCGTAATGATGAAAAAGACGCAAATGTATCGTACGCTTCTACTTATGACGTCAGTGAGTTTTCTGTAACTTGTGTGAATAAATGACTGATAAGAAGCGTTTTGTGTGTATGTTAATATGAAACTCTTCTACAAATTATTTTCTTGGTGTTAAGATTGTTGTTAGTAAACATTATATTATTGTAAGTACCAATTGAAGATCTTCCCGAGTTAATTTGTGCACCAAGAATACAATGACGTAAAAACTCCGTCTATGCTACACTTGTAGATTTACACTAATCACATTTCCAGTAGCAGAAACTTCTTGTAAGTAATAAATGTAATTTTTTTGCATCTTAACAGTTTTCAAATGAAAAACATTCATTGTTACTACTCGTTTTTAAAATCTAAACATAATGGTTATAAAAAGATTTCAATCATTGAGTTGAATCTCCAAACCTAATTCATATACTTGGAGGTTGTCGTTTTTTAGGTTTATTTCAAGCTTCTTTGTGTATTTGGGTTGTTATTTTAACTTATTCTAAACTATGCAAAATATAGTTTATTGCATATCAAAAAGTAAAGAATTCTAACCACTAAATTATCCCTTTTTTTATGGTGAAATACTAAGGGTTTTTTTTGAGCTTGAGTAAACTGACATGAATGTTTTTGACGATATATGACCAATAGGATTAATGTGTACGCCTACAAATGGAACTAAATTTTGAACGTTTATAGTCACGCATATTATATTCCAAATTGTAATATTATTCAAGTGTCACAAAATATGGTGCTAACTCAAAGTATGCAAGATTAAATAAAATCAGTACTTCTTGTTTTCTTTAAAACCAGATAATATTGTATAAATAAATTCTGGGTCGCTGTAGCTGTCTTCACTTTTCTCTTCTTGAGAATCAATTTCTTCAAAGTTGTAAGCAGACAAGGATGGTTCGTACTTGATGGGAAGCTTGTGGTGATCTTCAAAAAGTTGTTCAAAAAACTTACGCAGTTTGAGGTGTGAGTTAATGGCTTCATCTCTGCGTTTACCGTGGCCTAAGAAATAAACGTTTTCAAAATAGTAAACAAAACAGGTGACAGAAAATCATTCAGGCTATTTATTTGGCCAATAAAACTTCTAAAAAACAATTTGATATTAGATTTTTTTATTTTTAAAAAGTTACATCCCAACTATAAAATGAAGTGTAAAAGTTGATCATTTTAAAACTTTAAATATGAAGGGGCCTTTCCATACGGAAGTACGAAATAGTCCCTCTTTTCATAATTTATCATTTTGTTTCAATTTAGTCCCACACTGGATAAGCGGTAAATTTACGAATTACAACGCTAAAATCCGGGGTTTGATTCCTTGTAATGGATGAGCACAGATAGTCTATTATGTAGCTTTGCACTAAAGCAAACAAGTGTTTCAGTTTTACTATGCATGGCCAGGTGGTTGGGGCACTTAACTCGCAACCTTAGGGTCGCGGGTTCGAATCTCCGTCCCACCAAACATGCTCGCCCTTTCAGCTGTGGTGGCGTTATAACGTGACGATCAATCCCATCATTCGTTGGTAAAAGAGTTGGCGGTGGGTGGTGATGACTAGCTGCCCTCCATCTAGTCTTACACTGCTAAATTACGGATGGCTGGCGCAGATAGCCCTAGTGTAGCTTTGCGCGAAATTCAAAACAAACAAACATTTTAGACTTTTACAACAAAATAAATATAACTGTTGAACATTTCTGGTTATTATTATTATATTGTGTGGCTGGTTATTAATTTTAATGAAGAAATTATTTTCAGCCAAGGAACAACTGTTTTACATCGTCGAAAGAAAACACTTACCTCCTAGACACGAATGACCATAGCTAGTACATCCACCTAAGATATAAAACAAAAAGATACACTTAAAATTAATTGTGTACACGTTTCACAATGTCTTAGAACACAACGTCAATATGTTTAATCTATAAATAGGATATTTTTACTCTGAACTTTTCTCATCACTACATATAAAATATGTACCTGACATTTTAATTTGGCTTTTTATTAAATAAGAAGTTGCTGGAATCTAAGTTATTTTGCGATGAAATTCGAAGGATGTTTTCCACTGTATTGTATTATGAAAAATGTTTATATGGTAACGAAAAGTTAAGGTATGATTAAATATTATTTTTGAAGTTTTGATAAAAAAAATTGCTTATAGGATTTTATACAAATTATCGTATAAAATATAAATGTTTGAAGAGTATTTGTAAAATAAGATATAAATGTAAAACCATTCTGACATAAATATTTCTTATAAATTTTGTTTGTTATTAAGCAAAGGCTACGGTGTGGGTTATCTGTGCTGTGCCTATAGCGAGTATCGTAACCCGACTTTTAGTGTTATGTGTCCTATATCAGTAATAGATAAGCAGAATCTATATTATAATTTTCATTTTGATAAATGAACGAAAATATTCACTAATACTATTTTATCATATTGTTACGTCTCCGTTTGTTAATTGATTTTTCCGTAACTTCGTTCCAACGTAAACTTAACGACACAAGTCTTTACTTAATAAAACTAGTTTATTCTTCGTATATACTCTAGCGA
>NW_013669194.1:71300-75406 GCF_000517525.1 Limulus polyphemus
CTCTCCTGTGTCGTCGTCGCTCTCCATCAGGCAAACACTAGAGCATTCGCCAAAGTACATTGATAGTTCTAGAAACGTTGCGTCACAGTAGGCATGTGACTCGATGACGCAACAATATACACAAACATCGCCCTCAGTGACTCAGCAGTAGGTCTGGGAGATTTTAACGCTAAATTTGCGTTCCATACTCATGGTTGGCACAACACAGATAAACCATTGCTTAACTTTGTGCTTAACAACAAATAACAATATACGCAAATAAAAGTATAGTTATCGTTTTGAAACGCTGGGGAGAATAATTTTAATATTATTTTGCATTCCTTCATTAAGTGTATAGTAGTATTAAAAAGAATAAGGCATCGTGTAAATGTATGTCATAGCATAAATTTTATATTGAATGGTAAATAGAAAAATTATTAGTTTTCAAGTTCCAGTGAAAAATATCGATAATGATTAAATCAAAGAGAGGAAACGATTAGAGCGGCAGCTTTCTTCCCTTGAGGTAAATATTTGGAGAACTATCTATGTTGATAGCCAGGTAAAACTGAAATGAACTAAGACTCCTTACGAAACAGAAAATTTCGGTTCTTTTCTGTTACAATATGCGTTATCACTTGGCTTGGTTGATCGTTCTTGTACAATGGACATAGGCTATAACCTATAGATATCATCACTCGGCCAGCAAAGGACATTGCTGTCACCAATTTATTTAGACACAAAGAGTGATGTTGCAGTAACATCCTCACAGGCAAAATATATATTTTGTGTCAGAGAACAAGAAAGACAAAGCCAACTGGAATGAAACATTTTCATTGGTTTCCTGGACCACGTTTTAATGCTCAAACTGCATAGAAACACACTATTTTTTTTAATTCCTATAGCATTAAAAGATGGCGGAAAAACAAATGATATGTTCACATATCACAGCCATGAAACATTATCTTACTATATAGATTTTGTGAGTTTCTAAGAAACAACGGATTTTCGTCTAAGATACCAGAATTCGTCAAAAGATGGATCTGAAGTGTTATATTTACATGCCTCTAATTTTGAATCAGAAATTCGCAAGCTAAGGTGAATGTAAAAAAAAAAACATCGTAATTACCTGATTTTTATGACAGACTTTTAGTTTTGAATGGTTCGCCAGTTTTCAACACTTAACCCATAACTTTATATAAAAATAGCGTTTCAGGTAATCTTTTTTTTTTCTAGTCTATGTGACCAATTACAGCGTTATAAGAGAGGCCTCTTTTACTTGAGGGAGACGAAAGATAGATCTTAAATGTTGTTCTTATATGCCCATGACTTTAAAATATAGATTGGACAGATTAGGTGGAACTTGTGAAAAATAATCTGCAGTTTAAGTGATTTTTATCATAAACTTTAGGCTTATATAATATATTGTTGAGTTTAGGAAACAACATTATTAAACGAAATTACAAATATACATCTAGGATATTTAAGGTATGAATGCATATAAAAATTCTATTTTGGTGTTTTCATACATTTCAACCTTTTTTCTTTTAACATTGGCATTTTTCTTTGTATTAAAATTGATTTTTGATTCTCTGGTCTAAGTAATAATGCCGCTCTGCCAGAATGGCTACTTTTTTCATATAGTGTTCTGCTAATGTGTTTCCTTCATTTATATTAGGAATGCCTTTTACATGTTCAAGTATATGTGTGCAGTGCCTGGGTTTTTTTTTTTCTTTTGAGAATGTTTTGTGTGTAACTTCATAAAATGCGTTTTGAATTTGATCTTTGTGTTTTCATACATATTCAGATGCTTCTAGATATGTTCTTTCAACATTTAGTTTCTTTTCGTTATGCTGTTGTTACGTCTCCGTTTGTTAATTAACTTTCCGTAACTTCGTTCCGACGAAACTTGCGACACAAGTTCTTTACTTAATAAAACTGGTTTATTCTTTCCGAATACAACTTTACCGATACACTCAAATTGAACAATCGCGCTAAACAAACGCTATAACAACGAACGTCAATAATACTTCTGAATTGCAGTTCAATTACTCACTATCTACACACACATTACACTCCCCTCTTTTATATACCTGCTTACCCTATCTAGTAAATGCTAGAGCATTCGCCAAGATACGGGATAGTTCTAGAAACAAGAGGGCGTGAGAATTGTCACGTGATCTCGATGACGCAACAGTACTAATTTTTATCAGTGACCAGATGGCACGATGATCTTAACGTATCAGTAGACAAATGTTAGAAAGGTCCTAATTCAGGTTACTATTGACATATATCAGAAAGGATCTAACATACTGTAGCCTCAAGGTAAAGGCTGGTTGACTACACATAATAAGCACAAAGATTATTCTGATCAGAACTAACTTCATTTAGAACTATATTCAAGCTCAACCTCTCCAGTGCACTGGCCACATACAAAAACAGAGAGACAACCACTAGACCTAACTGTGAGTCACCGTCTGATGACAGGAATTAGCACAGCTTGCAGCTGAGTATGTCCTGTTTCACCAGAAGGTACAGTTAAACACAGGGAACCTGTTCTAAAATTTATAAAAATTACATGAATA
This sequence comes from Limulus polyphemus, assembly GCF_000517525.1. Lineage (NCBI taxonomy): Eukaryota > Metazoa > Arthropoda > Merostomata > Xiphosura > Limulidae > Limulus > Limulus polyphemus. The sequence continues at coordinate 73,862 of NW_013669194.1, forward strand.
CACCTTAGTTAAAATATGCTTATTTTGTACCTTAAGAGGGTTAATATTTGTATATTATAATCCCAAGTTACATCAACAGTCAATTGTCACAAAACTTCTATTTTACTTCAATAGCTACGATGCTTCTATACATGATCAGCCTAGCTTGTTCTGATCATGTTGTCAGAACCCGCTAGATGACAACACTATTACAGTCAGATTAATTTAATGATGTTACCTTTTAGTATCATATGAAAGCTAAATGAAGTTGACATTTGTTTTGCCTGATTACTGTGCTAATGTTTATATCTATTGCCAATGACTAATAAGTATAACTCTTATATAAAAATACCTAGCTTAATGAAGAAATCATTTGTGAAACAATTATTAGCTGAATTCAGGGAGCAATGTGTAACATTCCTTCAAGTATCATTACTACCCTATGTTCTCAATATTAGAAAGAAATGGCTTAAAAGGAGCACAATATAAATGAATAAAAAAGTGTAGACACAAGTATGTAGGCATTCTCATTAATAAAAACAATTTTCTTGTGTAGATATAAAGAAATCGTATTATTCAAACTTAATTTGTTTTATCAAAGCAACTATAAAACATAACAATATAATGTGCTTTAAAATAAACTATTACTTGTTTAAATGTGAAAATACAAGTGTTCATTCTACAAGCTTAAGATTGACCTTGACACACGAAACACTGCTAGTAATACTGTTTATCTTTAATTAGTAATTGGATTTTTTCAGACATAGTTTTGTGGTATATGTTTCATGGTTTGTTCAGACAGGAAACTGCTAGTAAGACTTGATTTATACTTTGTTCAGACAAGAGAACACTGGTTATGCATAATTAACAAAATATTTTTGTTCATGGTGAAATTATTTTAGTTTGCTGAAATAGGAAGACACTAATAATAGTGTTTTTTTGTTTCTTATGCATGGTTAAAAGTTTATTCAATTTTTAAAACACTTCCATACTGTGGGCTTGTTCAAACAGGAACACTAATAGTACAGTGTTTTTAATTTGTTACACATGAGTAATAGTTTCTTCAATTTAAAACACTTCTATATTGGGTGGTTCTACGTGTATGTGCTTCTTATTTATTATCTGGTAATGCTTTTAATATACGTAGATGTTGAACAGTAATTCGTTTTTCAGAACTTTCTTTAACCAGTTTCAGCTTGATTAACTTGGAAACAACTTCAACTGTGATAGCCAGTATGCAAATTTTCGAATAAAATGAAAGAAGTACGTGCTGAATTATCGTATTGCCTACTGTGTTTATAGAAATCACATACTATGATATATTTTATAAAATCATTTGTTAAACTTGTACCATTTCTCAGTAGTTAGGTAATAAGCTTAGGCACTTATAACTTCAAAATTCGGGATTCCGTAACTGTAATGTAAGATTCCTGGAACACTAAGTTATGCTAATGTATTTATAGAACTGTAACGTAAGCTTTTTGGAACAATTTTGTGAATTATTATTTTCTTATAATCAAGATTACGACACGTATGATACACAACATTGTTTATTGACAAAAAGGG
>NW_013669194.1:76379-82947 GCF_000517525.1 Limulus polyphemus
ACGCAACACTGTTTTATCAGAATTAGTTTTAAAGACTTATCGTTTTTATGAATTAATCTAATACATAATCAACATTTTTTTATCCTTCTTATTTGTTTTTTCGTAAAATATTAATTTCCATGGTTCTCAGTGATTCCATCTTAATTATTAAACAATTTGTCTGTATGGTACAAGAAACCATAAATGATGTTTTATTTTATTGCTGGAGTGTGGTGTAAATTCTAGTTTAGACATAGATTCTTAGTTGATGAATCCTTAGGGATAAAATTTCTCTTTTACATCAGCCCAAAATGAGAAAAGAACGTTACCGCCTAGAAACTACTTAAACTATAAAATCAGGTGATTTAGCCCTAAACCTTAACAGTTGTCTTGATAACATCAGCAAGTTGTGACTGAGTTTATTCTCTTAGTATTTTTCTCCATACTTGACTAACCTTGCCAATTTGTTTAAGTTACGAACCTCGCGTGACAACATTATTTTGATCCATATACCTTGTATTCCCACGCGTCAGTTGTCATTGTATGTAAATCTTTTACGCATAGTATTGTGTCATAGTTAATTGACAAGTACTGTAAAAACGGAGTCAAAATAGGGACTTGTAGCTTGAGAAAATAATGTATACACTTTTTACAGCCTAGTTTGTTTACTTTTTAAAGTACCTAGTTGTAAGCTTGAAAATACAACCTTTGCATTTTCAGTCAACTTGTTTCTGTACTTTTTGACGATCCCTATTCCCCTTTTTAAATGAACAATTTTTAATTATCTTGTTTCTTAACTTTTCCTTATGTCCATTTATGCATATGTATATGTTACATGTTTTTCAACAATTTACTGCTGTTGTTTGTTTGTAGTTAAGCACAAAGCTACACAAAGAGCTATCTGTGCTCTGACTAGTTTAACAGTGCTTAAATGGCTTCTACATTTCTGCGATGATTGAACAGCTTTGAAGAGCTTAGACTGGTAGCGAAGAAGAACTTGGAAAATTTTAGAGAGTACTTAAAAATTAGTCCTACAACCTTCACAGGAGCTTGTTTAGTAGTTGTGCAAAGATTTTGACATAGTATACCTAGCCGTTTTTGCCGTAGGCTTTGGTGCTTGAATGGCTTCAAAGAGAAACCGCCAATAGCAGTAAAATAATAAAATATCTACTTCTCATTCAAGAATCAACATAAATAGTCCTATGACCTGCGCAGTTATTTTTAGTAGAGGTTTACCCAGGTTTGAATAAAATATTCATAGCTGTATTTTATGTTATGATATGAATAATAATAATAATATGAAGAACAAATCGACGAATTTTGTCTAACAATCAGAAAATGAATTTTTTGCTATTATCAATATTATAGCAGCCTTAGCCATTGAAATAGAAGGTCTTGAGTGTTGTTTCAAGAATAACTCTGCTTTTTTAAGATGAGTTTTGCCCGTATGTTCTATTAGAAATTTTGTGAAATACCTGGGCAGTCCTTATTATGAACCACTATCGTGTTTCGCGATTGAAATTGTTGTATATATTCAATGATCATAAACTAAAGAATAATCTCAACACTGGATATAATAAAAAGATATTGACAAGAAATTTCCTACGAAGCTCATAAGTAACTGGTCTTAAAATACATACTTCCAGCATAAAACGTACAGTAATATAAAAATAACAACTTCTATAAAATGGGAGATTTTAAAATGATAATTAAAATAATGGAATATTCTGACTCAAATGCTTGCAAATATTTACTAAGTTAATTTATAAGCTCCAGTCTATATTTGTACTTATGGCAAAGCTACTAAGGCTATTTGCGCTGTCATTAATTTTGAACTGCTAACCAAATGGAAAGCAGCCTCTCACCAGCACCTGACAACCCACCATATAAACTCACAGCTTAAAGTGCGAGAAAATTTTATCGTATAGCATGGATTCGAACCCAGCTTACCAGCTCCAAAATCTAGAGATCTACCCCAGAACAATAAGCTTCAGACATATTACAATATAAAAAACTGAGTGATTATAAGTATAATTATCAAGTTTAAATCAAAAGTTATAGTTGTTTTTTCAGAGCAAAATTACACAATCGGCTATTCTGTGCTCTGTTCACGGCGGCATTCAAGCCTCGGATGTTAGCGTTATAAGTCCATTAACTTACTGCTAAACCACCGAGAAACAAAAGAGAATCAGTCTCTACAGTTGGTCATCTAGTCAAAGGTAAGAAAATATCTCTAATTCCAGAAACTTTGGTAAAGGGTGAATAACTAGTTTTTGATGAATTTATATACATGATTTAGTAGTTAACCTGTTAGGACTGAATTTTAGGATTCATGGTTTGCATCTCGTTGCCGAAAAACCAAGTTCTGCACTTTAGGGCTGTGAATTTGCGAGGAGTTGGTAATTGATGGTGCAGACTAGCTGCCTTTCCTATGGCTTATCAGTTCCAAATTAAATACGGCTATGTGGAGAGAGATATTATCTAGCTTGCACGAAAATTCTAGGAAAACAAAAAACAAAGAATGCTTTCATAGTGAACACTTTTTTTCAAATTCGTTCTCATAGCCATATTTTTTATTTGAAAAGAAAGGGAGTTTGTCATTTCTAAGTAAAGTGGTTTTGGTGGTATCTCAGCTATTGAAGCTGAAAATAAATCCTTTATTTGAATAATACTTTTCATTCATGGTATATTCTCTGAACAGCTGAAAGTACATTATTTTATTCTTATTAATAACAACTACTTTCTTATTTATTTTGGAATCTCATGACATACTTGTTGTTGGTGTATTTTTGTTTTTTATACTCATTACACTATAATTATAAACCTCCAAACCATACATGTATAAGTGGACTGACCACAGAGGTCACCGGAAAATTTCGGAATGGGTTGATCCAACTTGTCAAACAATGGGTCTATTCATGCAACTTAATAGTCTAAGTTCACAAAATTCTAAATTAATAATTATTACTACACCCTCAGGCTAGTGTGGCCTGGATCAATCTCCACGACGTGTGGGCCAACATTGGCGTACTGTACATATTTTAGCAAGAGGTGTAAAACCTTTCGGTTTATTGAACTCTGGTATTGGCCAGACGACCTCTTCTGTAGTGGATTTGAAATATGTAGTGTGTTTCAGATGTTATAACATATTACACTTTATTTTCAATCATACGTCCTCAGAATTGCAAATATATTTTTCTTCCGCAGATGTTGTGTCCCCCAATAAGACAGTGGTAAGTCTACGTACTTACGACGCTAAGATTCGAGGTTCGATTCCCCACGGAAAATATAATAGATAGCTCAATGCGACTTTGCTCTAAAACAAACAAATCCGTAGACGTTGTGGTTGCTCGACCCGCTCCAAAAGCAAAAAGACTAGCTCACTGATTCACTAGTTCTTCTGAATAATAGTAAAATTAATCTTAATAAAATATTATTAATCTTTACCCTAAAATATGATTTGTAAATTACTTTAAAAAATTGATAATAATTACAATCCGTTTACTTAATCTAGTGCACATCATAACATAGAACGGCTCTGAATTTCTATTTAGCTTTTAGCTCATAGTTCTGTCATCTCTTGGCCGATTTGAGATCTAATTACAGATTTAGACTCGGGAAGACAAGCTCTTTCGGTTCACGTATTTGTCCAAGGTTTCATCGATTCATTTATTTTAATCCTTCCTAAAAAAGGATAGGCTGGTAGAGATCCTGATGAGTAATAAAATACCTTAGTCAAAATGTAATATTAGGACTTTATGTATCTTTTGTAAGTTGTGTAGTATAATACAAGTCGAATACGAGGAGTGAACCATGACTTTAGTTCCCGCATAAACAAGAACCCTAAAAATATAGAGAAAATGATATATTCATTTAAGCACCCTATGAGCACAGTTTATAGTTAGATTACAACGGTAGTGTATTTACTGGTTTCGCTTGAAGTTGAACCTAGATATCCTACGTTGTACCTAACCAACTTGTAAAATAAGCATTTACGTACATTTTAAATTTCAACTTTTGTTAATAATGAACCTATTTAGATTTAAACCTCTGTCAACCATTTAATACTACTTGTAACATTATGCAATATATGTTTGCACTAAATCAGAACATCTAGTTCTTATAAACCATAAAATTAATATAATCTAATTCATTATAATTAATTTCTGTCTGATCTTTGTAAGTTGTTTTTTTTTTTTCATTAGAAGTTAATGATAGCTCATGTTACATCTAAGTTGGGAAAACTCTAGCTAGTCGCGTGTCTAAAGAACCGAATGTAAAATAAGTTTTGCTGCTTGAAACAGGATATTTACCAGGCGTATAGTCAGTTCTATATTTTACATCTTCACCAGTCTTAAATTTTTAGAAGTTACCAATAGCTTATATACTTACGTTTGTCTTTTTTTTAACTGATTTTTTTTACTTACCACTTGCAAGGTTAACAGACCCCAGTAAAAGAACAGTACAGATGAAACTCAGCTTACTTGTGAGCAGAAAACTTCGGTAAGTCATGTTGTTAACAACTGACTAGCAACAATCAACTTCTGAAGATCGATGTGAAGCGGACGTTTTAATCAGTATGATTACGTAGGTGGAAGGCCCTAAATAGTTTAAACAAAACTTTTTGGCGCACTATTTTCTAGTGTGTATTTTAAATCGTATTAGTTCCCCACCTACACTATTTCAAGGCCTGTGATAACTCTCATTGGATTTTATATTATTGTCCTTTCTTATCAATATAACATGTACACTTAGGTGATCGTCTCTTTCTTTTAATAGGTAACAGTAAGTCACCTTCTGAAACTTAACGCATGCGTGGTCGTTTTTCTGTCTTCACAGACTAATTTAGAAATTACACAAACCGATCTACTTAAAACAACAACAATACACAAACCAACGTCAATCAGCTAAGGGTAATAAAGTGACGGTCATTATAATAGTTAGACACTTATCTTACACAAGCACACACAAAAACTTCGGTTTTGATATAATAATTCAATCTGACGAGTTTCCTGTTTTCTTCATTTGAGTTCAAAATGTTTAGCATTTCGTTAGACGGATAAATCGAACAAAACGAAGTTGTTTTTCTAAGGCTCATATACCCATATCAACAACAAAAATATCAATATCAGGACGTGTGATAGTTAAATTTGGGTTGAATTTTAAATTGCAAAATCATTTTAATTTCACTGTAAGTTTTATCTGTCATGAACAATTGTTTTGTCAAATTGAGAAAATGAGTTGAAAATATCGTAAGACGACACTCAAAGAAACCATCGTTAGTTTCACATTCACCATCTCTCAGGTTCGACATTATCTTAATTTAATATTTTTGAATAACTCGGTTAACTAAGATAAAATATTGGGTTGGGTGTGCCAAACTACGAATTTTAGGGTTCGTGGTTTGCGTCCTCTTGCTGCAAAATCATGGTCCGCATTTTGGGACCATGTGTGCGTTATAAGAGTAATGGCCAAATTTTACTCTTTGATTAGTGTGGACCAAGAGTTAGCCGTGGTTGATGTTGACTAGTTGCCTTCTCTCTAGTTAGTTAAACAGGCTATTTTCATGAAAGTTGCAATGGCTTATCCTGTAGGCTGCTTACCTTGCTCAATGTTTATATACTTGCAAAGATTTACAAGAAAATACACGTATTTTCACTTGCACCCTTAAAAGAATATTAGGCGCAGTCTCTCAGTGAATACTCGCGACATGATAAGTTATTGTTCATCTTTCTTAACATCATTTTTAATGTAACTCACGTTGCTACTAGTTTACATTCAGCTAAAACCATGTATAAAAACAAACAAAAAACACAAATACACATGGCAAGTATGACAAGTAACCACAGTTTTACAAATAATTTCGTGTCATTTATTAGGCTTTTTGAGACATCGGGGGTATTTAAGGATGTGGTATTCCCGTATTCACTGATTTGTCTTTCAGGTAACAAGTGAAAATAACAGAATGAATGGCCAAGATATGTATCACAGAGTAAAACTAAAAAATTAAATCTTACTGAGATGAAAAGAGAGTTTGGATACAAGGTTAAACAAAGTAAAATTAATGATTGTTTAATAAAACCCAGGTTTGATTCCCCGTGGTGTAAACAGTGCAGATAACTCATTGTGTAGCTTTGCATTAACAAAAACCAACAACCTTATTTTGTACAAACAACGGCAAGTCAAAACACATGTGCACAGAACATCAGACGTTATTCTAAACTACAGAAAGGCAAATTTGAATTGTCTGTCTTAGCCTGAAGAAATTCTGTATTATATACTGTTAGAGCTTGACATTATATACCAGAGGCGTCGCTAACACTAGAAGACGGGCCCGTGCCCCGATTCTATTTGACAGTGCCCCGAATCCCCAGTCGATGTCTTGAAAAATCAAAATAGAAAAGCATGATGGTTATGGGCCGAAGCCCCGAATCTTTTAAGTACCTAGCAATACCTCTGTTATATATATATATATATATATATATATATAATAACAAAACAAACTAACGTAACTACTACGTCTACAGAGACACACGACGACGACTATATACTACTCGGTACTACTTACTAGTTAGGTAAGTAAACGTAA
>NW_013669194.1:83947-100156 GCF_000517525.1 Limulus polyphemus
CTTTAAGTTACTACGCAATACTCTGTTATATATATATATATATATATATATATATATACAAAAAACATAACGTCAATCGTCTCAGAGCACCAGCACGGACTATATCACTGGTCATTACATTGGTGAAAATAAGTAGGAACCAGCCTGTATACATTTCTAAACTTAGACACATTGTGATGTTGCAAGAGACAATACAAACAATATCGCCCCCCAGTGGCACAACAGTATGTCTGCAGACTTACAATGCTAGAATCCGGGTTTCGATACCCGTGGTAGGCAGAGCACAGATAGCCCATTGTGTAGTTTTGTGCTTAATTACAAACAAACATACATACATACAATATCAAAACTAGGTTTTAAATAACATATTTCATGAAAAAGCCCAAAAAATATCCAAGTGGGACATACTTCTTTGCTGTGTTCAACTAGCACACAAAATAAGGTCATTAATGTGCAAGATGTATATCCTGTATGAGAAAGTCCATGAGTGTTCTAAAGGCGATTATATCTGAACATTGTTAACAATTTTGGTAAATTAAATAGTTTAACCCTAGAATGTCAACGTTAAATTTTCAATCATTAACACTAAGTAGTATGGGGTCAAAATGACACTGACGTTCTAGGATTAAGAGATTTTTCGTTTGTTTATTTGGAGTTAAGCTAAACAATGGGATATTTTTGCTGTACTCACACTAACACTGTAGTAACTGCTTTCTCCCTGGAAATCTCTTGAACAATCCTATTACATACAAATAAAAATGGTACGTTATACTTAAACTACCATAATTAATTATAAAGTAACTCTTAGAAATTAACAACATTAATATGCATAGGTATAGATATCACAATCATTAAGTAATTAACTGTGTGAAACAAAGTACAATCCAGATTTTGAAATAAAAAACTAAATCTTCTTTTTTTACTCATTTATTATCCAGTCACCAAATCTTATGATACGAAGATAAGATGATAATCTTTATCAATACTTGCTGTCTTGTTACATTAAAATTCTCTTCAGGTAGATGACCAAGGGAATATTTGGTGGCTCCATCCCTTGTGGTAATTTGGAAATAGAGTTTTCGAAAACCTCAGACTCTTCAGCAGGATGATTTACCTTTTATAAAGACAATTTTGAAGTTAATCAGTTTGCTGTTCTCTCACCAATATACTTCCAAAGATGAAAAAAAGTGTTCAAAATTGGTAAAACACACGTCTATAAAAAAAACTTTGTTATTATTTGCAATTTTTCGGGCACAAGCCCTTCGTCAGGCGGTTTAAACTGAAAAGTTGCAAATAATGATAAAGTTTTTGTTATAGACGTGTATTTTACCCATTTTGAACACTTTTTTCAATATTTTCCACGTCTTGCGGTCTTTTCTACTGTGCTACTTCCAAAGATGATCACAGTGAATGACCTTTGGCTTCGGCTGCTTGTGTTTTAGATTATATAAAACACATTATGGATTCTTTTGAATACAGTATAAAGTCCTTCCCAACTAAACGTTTGAGATAGTTCTCTATCGAAGAAACCCAATATTATCAGCATTTATATCATAGCGATTTTTCAGCTTATTACTAACTGATTTAAGTCTTTCTTGGATAGATTTATGGCATCATTGGTGTTTGTTCATCTCAATGTATACTCTGTGTAAGAATACCAAATGATGGTCCTCAATATGGGAATATAGGTCTAATGGGACTTTCAATCCTGTTCAAAACTTCGTGAAGCTGGTGTGTTGCCTGTGGCATTATTTATCGCTGTTTGAGGTGAGGGAATCTTGATCTCGTGGTTTTGATGTTCATCCTCATAAATATCTAACGTATGTAAAAGTGTACAGAACACCATTTCATCAGAAGATAAATTATGAGCTGTGGTTCTGGTTTCTTGATTACTAGGATTTGACACGTGTCTATAAATAAAACTTATTCAAATATCTGTCTCTGACCCGAGTGACATTCCATAAACACCTCAAATATAAAAACAAATTCGTTGACAATTTTTTTTTTGTTAGATTATCTGCTTCCTGGTTACAAGCAATATATGCTTGTGGCCATTTCAGGAAATAGTTCGTCCCTTCCAAAATGTATTTATTCTCAATGCTGCTGTGGAGGTAGTGGACCAAGCACATTAGCAACAGCTCCCTCATGTGGTTCTCCAACACAAAACTTTCATATTTTCTTGTGTATTTCCTTCATAGACCTTTTCACTCATAGCACAATTCACAAGGTTTATGAGTGCTTCTGGTTGCAGTGACTATGGGAGTGCCAAAGGATGTCATAGTTTATATTCACTTGTATTTTTCCATTTTTGGCATAAAAAAGCCTTATAAATATAATGAATCCCGTTGTGCCCAGTGTATCTTTGCCTCTGAGTTGTATTAAGACATTGCCTCCCATCAGTTTCATTCTACACCATTTCTTATCCACTGAATAATTGACTTAGTACTCAAAACTTTAGCCTGAACATCTTTCAATGGAATGATGAACCACAATAATTCTCCGTTGTCTGTAAATGTTCCATCTTGGATTCTTCTCTGTTTCACTTTAGGTTAGTTGTCTTATTACCTTTTGCTTCCCTCTTTTTATAGTGTTTACATTCTTTGGTTTTTGAAGTAATAAATCAGTAATTTTATGGTTCCATTCAGGGTAATGCAGATTGTAAAAGTTATAGTCCTGAAGTTTCAGAGGTCACCTTGCTATCTAACCCTCTGAATTAAAGATATTCATCAGTATTAAAATGCATATTTGTCCAGAATGTAAACTGTTGGCCATAGAGGTAGTGGTGGAAATTACTGAAGACTTGAATGACTCTTGATAGTTCTACAATTTCGCCTTTCTATTCAGCTGATGATCGTACCTGATGATGACAAAACCTTGTCGAAAAGTTGTACATTTGCTGTTATATTAAAGTTTTTCTTCATTACCCATTCAAGCCGTCTCCAGCCATTATTAGTCTCAAAGTGGGTTCCTCGTCATCGAATAATCATCTTATAGTTATATTCGTTGAGAAAATAAATCAGTAAAGCTTTATTAGCAAGATTCAAAATGTTATTATTTTTGTATAAAGTGAATGTTTCTTGGTTAATTATTTAATAGTCTATAAGTTTACTCCTCGAAAAGATATTCAACGATAAAAAAAATATTAAAAGGTGTACCCGTTATTAACTAGAAGAAATGATTCGACAAGGAAAAACAAGACACACTTACAGGGATTTTACTAAAAAATAACCATCTTTCTCAGTAACTTAAGAATTTTTCCTTTGATGTTCGTAATTAAGCACAAAGCTACACAATGGACTATCTGTGCTCTTCCCACCATGGGTATCGAAACTCGGTTTCTAGCGTTGTAAGTCTGCAGACGTACCGTTGAGCAACTGAGAGGCTTTTCCTTTGAAGTCTGGATTAGAAAATTATTCAATTTGCTTGTTTAAGCAGAAGTAAATAGCCAGATCTATAAGTAACATATAAAGTTTTGTCTTAGCCGGTGAAGTCTTTCGAAGATTTTGCAAGCACGAATAAAAAAGTAACCTTAGTTTGACAAAATCTATAGAAATTTTTTGAACATCAAAAGTCATATGGTATGATGGATCGAGCAGAAACTTAAAAGATCCATATTTTGTTTGTCTTGCGAATCAGAAGTATAAAAAAGTTTTAATTAAGTAGAAACCGTGGCAAACTTTGACACACACCAAATGCGTGAGCACTTTTAACGAAATGAATAAAAGTAATATGCAGGATCACAGCAGGTTAGAATCACTGACGGAGAACTAACAAGGAGCCCATATGCTCTACTTCGATGTTAGGTTGTTTATTTCAGTCGTGGGCTCTCGTTTGCTGATTGAACTTACATCAAAGGTGTTTTATGCTTGAAAGTGTGTCGCTCATGCCATTAAGTTAATTGAATCAAATGTTTACTTTTGTCTGCTGTTGCATTTTTTTAATATAATTATAAACATAACGTTCTCTTATTTCCTGTTAAGTTTTTATGTCATTCCATGTAAATTATATTAAGTACATGGATGTCAAACAGGTTGCATTCATGAAAAAAGGGTGTTTTCGTTACTATTACTAGGTCTTATTAATTAACTTATAAAATGAGAAAAGTTCAAGTATATATATAGTTGTTTGTTTGATGAATTTCGCGCAAAGCTACTCTAGGACTATCTGCTATAGTTGTCCCTAATTTAGAAGTGATAGACTTTCAACGAAAACAGGATTGATCGATTGGTGAGGGGATTCGAACGTGACTTCTAGTTTGTGAGTTGAGCGTCCTAAACAGGCCATGTCAGTGTGTATAATTAACGTTCTTCAAACACAAACAGTAAAAAAGGGATAAAAAAATCAATTTTTAATACTATTAAAATGTAAGGTTTTTAGAAAATGAAACGATTATGAACGATTTATTCATTCAAAATCAAGTAAATTACTTTTTCCAAATGTGTCTAAAAAGAAGGTTCAATTTGTAGAAAAAGTGATTTACAAGTTTTTATTTTACAGTTATATATTTTTCTTAATTACGTTGAAATTACTGTGTATTAGTTATTTAATCATAACAGGTGAAGTAACATTTTCAAAACTAGTTTTGCTTACTATAAAAATATGTCATATTATAGATTTATTAAATTAGCTAAAATGATACATCGTTTAAAAATACTACAACAGAAAATACTGTTACGACACGGAAGTCACGTGACGTAAATAACACGTCATGAGATTCTCGAAGGATCTTGACTTTCCCTGGCAACTCTAGTCTGTTCTAGGCGCCCGAAAGCGGAGATAAAATTGCAGATAGATAGATATAGAGACAGATATTTGAGTCAAGCGAGCGGTAGTGACGGTAATATAAAGTGTGTGTTTTGTTATCGAGACTGCAAACGTATTGACTGTGGAAGTTCTATGTATTGCAAAGTTGTATCGAGAAAGAATAAACTAGTTTTAATTAAGAAAGGACTTGTATCGCTGAAGTTTCTCTGAAAGAGTTTCTACGGGAAATTAACAAACAAGCAGATACGTAACAAATTGGTGTCAGAAGTGGGATGGAAAAGAAAAAGAAAAAGATGGAAACAAGAGGTGGTAAATCAAACTACAGCTTAGCAGATTTGATGGCAGCAATACAAGAACAGCAAAAGAAACAAAAAGAGAGATTACAACAGCTGCTGGATGAAAAAGAAAAGAAACAAGACAAACGAGAAAATAAACAAGAGAGACTACAGCAGTGGTTGGAGGAGAAAGAAAATGAACAAGAAGAGAGACTGCAGCAGTGGCAACTGGAACATGAAAGGAAACAAGAAGTACAAGTGGAAAAGCTTAGTAAATTTCAAAGTGAATTAAATACCTTAAAGGACAATTTACTGTCTTTTACATAGGGAGGATACATTAACCATGGACCTAATCAGCCCCAGACAACAGGAAACCCCTTCCAGATCCCACAGCTAAACCTTAATGCGCACATCTTCAGTCCTGCCAGAAGTCATATTCGACACATGAGTGTCAGCAATAAGGGTGATTCTATGGGAAATTAACAAACAAGCAGATATGTAACAGTATTTCCAAGCACAGTAAAATTTTACTCGGATGTTTTCATTGTTTGTTCGTTTCTTTGTTAAACTTCACGCAAAGCTATAGGAAAGCAGTCTGAGCTAGTTCTTCTTATTTTCACGTGACAGACTAAAGGAAAGGCAGCTAGTTAATGCTACCCACCGCCAACTCTTGAGCTAGTTTTGGTAGACTAGATTGAGGGATTTGACCATCCCTTTTGTAATGTGCCAATGGTCCATAAGTACAGGGTGCACTCTTCTTTTCTATTATAGTAATGAGACGCCAACTATGGAACCTGAGCTTCATAGTCAGGCGCGCTAACAGACTAGGCCGTGCTCTGCCTTGGATATCTCTATATTCATAACACAATTTGAAGATTATTGTGCAAGACTGTACCCAATGCAAAACTCGTAATGGAACCTTCTTGACAGTGTATGTTGTTGAAATATATTGTGATTTATACAATGTCAATATTTAAAACTTATCTGAAGTATATTAAATATGAGAAAACAACAAAAATTTGTAAAGTACTGAATGTGATTGTTTAAGTTAATGCTACTGTTATGATTCAGATAGTTTAAGTATAGCACAAATGTTAAATTTAGTTATTTTTAGAAGCGACAGTTTATCGCAGGTTTGTTTACGTAACTGACTATGAATCTCATACTTTGTTTGTTTGTTTTTGAATTTCGCGCAAAGCTACACGAGGGCTACCTGTGTTTTCCGTCCCTAATTTTGCAGTGCAAGACTAGAGGGAAGGCAGCTAGTCATCAACACCCACCACCAACTCTTGGGCTACTTTTTTACCAACAAATAGTGGGATTGAGCGTTACATTATAACGCCTCCATGGCTGAAAGAGCGAGCATGTTCAGTGGGACAGGGATTCGAACCCGCGACCCTCAGATTGCGAGTTAAGTGCCCTAACCACCTGGCCATGCCTGGCCATCATACTCTGTGTAGATCAGTTGTTGTGAAATGACGTTGTTGTATCATTGTGCCATGTTACTAGAACCTTCTGAAATATTTTCGTTGTTTTGACTGAGTATTATTATTCATAATATCACGTAGTGTGTACAACGTTCTAGGCCTCGGTCAGGCTGTAACTATGTGTACAAAATGTAGCTCGAGTAAGACAGAGTTAGTTATATAGTAAGCTAATTAGACAGAGAGATATACCTAGACTGTGTGACTGTGAGTTTAGCCATAAAGAGTGTATAGTGATGATTTTTTAAGTGAAATTATCACAGATTGTATTGTAATAAGAGAGTAGAAAAGAAATGTTTTTTTCTTGTCAACTGTGTTCTAAAGTAACTGAACCAACCTGTGTGGACTTTGACGAAGAGAGACGATTACTTAAAATTCTGGATACAACTGTGATAACAAACAGTGTAATAAATATTTGTATATGCCTTTGACTTGTTTTAATATATACTATTTTAAAACAAGTGGACTGTGTGCTGTTTGTTTATTGTTGAAATTTACTGCCAACAAGTCACAAACATGTACTGTAAAGAAACTACCCCATCTATACATAAAAACCTGACATTGGCGAGCCAGCCAGGATTCTACAGTGGTAAACGGCGGTTAGACGTAAACAACAGTGGGCAAGGAAAGCCTATATATGCACAGACATAGTGGTGGCAAAAATATTGCAGACAATACAACCACACTATTAAACCACGTTGTCTGGCTTTGATAAGTGGATAGAGAGGGGTGAGCAACTTGGGCTCAAAGATGCAGATCTACGAGAGTTTGTTAAATAACAACAAGACCTAGAGAGAGAAGAGTTGCAACTGAGAAAAGAGGAAGAAAGAGAAAGACTGAAAGAAGAAAAGGAGAGAAAGATGAGAGACTGGAAATAGAGAGAATAGGAGCACAAAAAAGAAAGAAGAAAATGAGAGAAAGGAGAGACTGGAAATAGATAGGATAAGAGCCCAAAAAGAAAAACAAGAAAATGAGAGAATAAGAGCACAAATTGAGATTGCCAAGCTCACCCAACAGAAAGATGGAGGACCCAAGAATGACAATGGGATCAAGGCCAGCTAACCCAAGCTGCCAAAATTTGATAAACAGAAAGACAACATGGATGCTTTCATGGAAAAGTATGAAAAATTTACCCAAAGTCAGAACTGGGACAAAGGTGACTGGGCAGTCTGTCTCAGCTCCTTTCTAACGGGAAAAGACCTACAAGTGTATGCAGGCATGACACCAAAATATCTCATAGACTATGACAAGTTAAAGGTAGCCTCGCTGAAACACTATGAACTTACTGAGAAAGGTTGTTTGACAGAAGTTCACAAAAGTCAAACCCGACACTGTAGAAAGTATATTTCAGTTTGTGGTACATATACAGTAATACTTCACAAGGTAGGCTGACATGGCCAAGTGTGAAGACAGTTTCGAAGGACTGGCAGATCTACTAATACGTGAACAGTTTATGATCACGTGCTCCATTTACAAGTCACTGTTTTATAAAAGAGAGAGCATGGAAAGACATGGAGGAGATGATTAAGCTGGCAGAACAGTATATGGAAGCCCATGGATGGAGTATAACTGACAACTCCAAGAATAACCAGTTAAAGTCAAAACCAGAAGCAGAATGCCACCAAAGGTGACAAGAAGTCAACATGCAAATGGAAGAAGAGATTCTATGCTTGTTATAAAATGGGGCACATTGCAAGAAATTACAAGTGTGTCACCAACAAGCAACTGCAGAAATCTCAACATAAAGCAGATGGAGCTACCTACAAAGATGGTACTGGCAAGAAACAAGAAAAGGGTGACTGTCAACATGGATGCTGCTGCCAGAAGAAACAGAATAGAGACAACTCATCAGATTCATCACAAGAACGAAGTGCTATCACCATGATTAAACATTGCACGATTGATGGTCAGCTCAAGTTAGCAAACGGGTCAACAGTGCCAGCGGTGATTAGAGCCTGTGAAAAACATTGAGAGGTGCCAACAAACCACAACATGCCAGTAGGTGAACGCTATGTCGTGGACGAGAAATTGAAAGTCCTACAAGACACCGTATGCAGCAGTGAGAATCAGTCTAGTATCTGATGACGACATGTTGGGCAAGATACAAGTGTGTGTGTGTGTTCTGGTGGAAGGGATGGTGAGAAAGCTCCTCGTAGCAAGAATAAAGGTGTACATTCCATACTACGTGGAAGACCTTGAGGCAATGTGTAAGAAGGCACCCATCTATGACTTGGTGATTGGCAATATACTAAGCTGTCGAGGTTTGGAGGAACCAGAGAAAAGGGAAACTGATGAGGCATCTGCAGTCACCATAAAAGCTCAAGAAAAGAAAAGCAAGCAAGACATCAAGCCCCTGCAAGTCTCGAAAAGTGACATCCCAAATGTAGGTCTACAGAAACTGAAGGAAGCACAGAGAAAGACCCGTCACTGCAGAAGCTTTGGGACATTGCCAAGGAGAAAGTCGAACACAAAACCGAAGGGAATAGGACGTACAGAATAGAGGATCAGAAGGGAGTGCTGTACTGGATCACTCAAGGCAGTTCTATTGGAGAAGTTAAACATATCATAGTACCAACAGGATATCAGACTCAAATGATGAACTTGGCTCACGAGTAGATTGTGGGAGGACGTCTAAGAATGAAGAAGATGGCAGACAGAATCACCAGCAACTTCAATTGGCCAGGTGTCATCAGAGATGTGATCTGCAGGTCATGTGATATCTTCCAAAGCACAGTACCTAGAGGGAAGGTAGCCAAGCTGCTACTGGGTGAAATGCCTGTCAAAGAAGAGCCATTCACCAAAGTAGCTGTGGACTTTATCAGACCAATAACACATGTATCCGACAATTGCAACTGGTATGTACTGACAGCATTTACACGTTACCCAGAAGCCATAGCACCACTGAAGATAGAGAAGGAAAGAGTAATAGAAGCACTACTGGAAGTGTTCTGCAGAGTAGGCTTTCCAAAAAAACGTCTTGAGTGACAGAAGGACCCAGTTTACTTCAGAACTGATGCAAAAAAGTGTGCAGACTCATCAGCACTGGGCAGTTCTTTACTACCCCATACAAACTCAGATATAATGGACTTTGTGAAATACTTTTTGAAGTACAGGGAGTTGTTAACAGAATGGACTATAAAGTGGAAGTGAACGGGAGGACCAAGAACTATCACTCCAATCTCTTGAAGTGGTATTTCAAGAGGAAAGATGTCCTAGCAGATGCAGCTACTGAGGCACAGACGGACATTACAGGTGTGGCTATCATAGATGCAGAACCAGAAGATGAAGACGTATTAAACCTGAGACTCCTGGGTGGAAATGAGACTATAACATCAGTAAAGAACTTATTAGCAAGCAGAAGAAAGGGCTAAAATATCTACTGTGCCAGTATGCTAATGTCTTCCCAGATAGACCAGATAAGACAGACATTGTGCAACACAAGATCGAGTCCATGACCATGGATCTAGTCAAGGTGAAGCCCTACCAGATGCCATATGTGATGATAGATCTGATTAAGCTTGAAGTCGAGGTAATGTTAGAAGCCAGAATCATTGAACCTTCAAATTCAGTCTACTGTTCAACAGTGGTATTTTGAAGAAGAGGGATGGCTCAAACTACTTCTGCATAGATGTCTGGAAGCTGAACCTCGTGACGAAGTTTGACTCCAAACCTATGATAAATTCCAGAACTACCTTCTAAGGGAAGCAGTTCATCATCCAGATGGACTATTACCCACTGGCATACACCGAGCAGTGCAAATATTATGAGATGGGCATTTTACCTCCAGAACTACCAGTTCCACATTGAAGCCATCAATGGAGTTTGCAAATGTTGGTGCAGACTGTATGAGTATTCTTTGTGCGCGAACTGAACACGGTCTTTGTATCTAGAATAAAAATATTTACAATATTTTTCTTGAGGAGGGGCTTAATGTTAGATATATACGACTGTTTAAGTTAATGCGACTGTTATTATTCAGATGGTTTAAGTATAGCACACATGTTAAATTTGATTATTTTTAGAAGATATAGTTTATCGTAGGTTTGTTTACGTAACTGTATACGAATCTTACATTGGGTAGATCAATTATTGTGAGTTGCCGCTTGTTGTATTATTGCATCATGTTATTAAAACCTTCTAAGTTTTTTCTCGTTGTTTTGATTGAGTATTATTTTATCATAACATATCATAGTGTGTGAACGTTCTAGGCCTCGATCAGGCTATAAATATGCGTACAACATATAGTTCGAGTTAGTCATATAGATAGCCAGTTAGTTAGTTAAATATATAGATAGATCTAGGCTGAGTGATTGCGAGTATAGCCATGAAGAGCGTATAGTACCGATTTCTAACGACAAATGATTAAGAATGTAGGATTGTATGCTGTATGTGGTTGAAACATTTATGCATGTATGGTAAAAAAATTAATTTTATAAACATAAGCTGTTACTTGATTTTTTATATTTTCATGCAAAGCTACACAATGGCTATCTGCTCATGAACATCCCCAGTTTAGAACGCTTGAGACACTTTAATTGAATAGTGGGATTTGACCATCGCCCTTATAATGCAACCACGGCTCCAGAGTCCATAGCATAATTTTATAATTATAGAAGAGCAATGCGCCCTCAAATTTATAACCATGCATACTACTCAGTGGCTCATTTCATCTCTAATTAGGAAATTACTCGCAATATATATATTTCTTACCAAATAAAATAAGCCTGATATTGCAGTAGAGTGGGCACTGGTTTACTCTGTTTTGTCTTTCTTTGGCTGTGCTCTGCCAGATATCTATTGTGTCAGGCTGCATATCAAAGCTCGAAACAGGATGCCCTGGACAATCTCCACACTATCAACTTTGGATGCGTTATAAATGTGATATTCATTCAAAATACTTAAAGAAGTCATTTTGGCAGTGGGCGTATCTGGTTAACTGCCAGCTCTCTGGTCAGTAGTTCAAAATTAGGGAGGGCTATACTAGAATCCTAGGTGTCTCTGACCTGACTGTTTATCTTACGTGCACAAGTGATATTCTCAAATAAACTGATTTCTGTGCAAGTATCAAAAGGGTTCACTTAACAGGAGGATCGAGCAAGTAATTTGCAGAATAAGTTGAACCTGAAATTTTAACTTAATATTGAGTTGCGTGAGAAATAAACAGATTGGACATGTTTGATGGACAGTCAACACAATCTTTACTTAGATATGACACAACAACAACAGCAAAGACAGTGTGTGTACTTGTGTGGACAGTCACCTCTAACAAATCAATGAATAGATCATTAGCTTTCTTTTCCTCAAAATGAATCTCTACCAAAATAGTCATGATGAAAATCAAGTAGAACTGACTAAAGAATAATAGCTGTGTTTGTGAAAGAAGGCTTGTATTCTTTGTCTTGGAAAGACGTCACCGTGTGACTGATCATTCTGTGGCACCTTTTGACTATGACATTCAGACCTATTTAATTCGACCAGCTAAAAACTTTGTGGTCATTGACCCGTTCAACAGGATATACAGCAACATTCCTCGGGCAGAGTGGATACTTGTGACAGAGAACAAAATACATAAGTGCAACTTTAACAATTTTCTGGACCAAGTGTTTATGTCAAAACTGCATAAAAACTAACTAAATGAAGATTTTTAAGATTCCTGTATTACTAAAAGCACGTAGAAAACATATTAGATGATTGCATAAAGCAATTTGAATCTCTATTTGAAATCATGCTTATTGGGTTACTTTGTACAAGTAAATTGATTTTTCATTAGTTTGGTATTGTTAAAGAAGCCCGAGCATCATTTTTAACGTAGGTCTAAAACAAGTTATGACAGTTTACCAGTGATCAAGCTTCTAAAAATGTTAAAGGAGGAAATAAATAATTTGTTCTCGTCACGTGGACTGACCATTGAATTATTTCTACCAGATAATTTATACGAACCCGCCAAGTCTTTCTTTATTTCGAATAATAATTATTTTACTTTCGCGCGAGTAACAATCTTTATCTTATTATACTTTCAATGGTGTTTCACGTTATATACTATAAACGATACTTTTCATTTTTTGAATATTCTAAATATTCAGAAAATATGAAAAAAACAACGAAAGGTAGACTGTTGTGTGGTTTGTTTGCTTGTAGTTTAGCATAAAGCTACACAATGCGCTATCTGTGCTGTGCCCACCACAGGTATCAAAACCCGGATTTTAACGCTATATGCCTTCAGACTTACATCTGTGCCCCACTGATGGGGGCATGTAATATGATAACTTAGGACTAAATTGCCAAATTCCCTCCACACGGTGACTATAAAAAATTTAAGTAACTTCATTACTTGTACATTGAGCCCTTCTAATAAAAATAATAAAAACTTGAAAGAAATCACAACCTATGGGTATAAAACTATTTTATCAGTATGATGATACAGTGGTGGAAAATTTTATTGCATCACCCAATTTTTCACACTTTTCTTCAGAATCATTGTCTTTTTTGAGGCCCTAATGTATGTAGATGAAAATGTGTTTCATGAATGATACAATACTGTTTAATTATTATATCAACAGTTTTATAGGCTGTTTGGTTACTGAATCAGCCCTTTTTTGGGTATAAATAGAGTTTAGAAGCCTATTTGCTACAATGTGTGTGTGATGTGTTACGACAGCGGAGGTCACCTGACGCTAGTAACACGCCACGCGCTTCTAGAACGTTCATGAGCGTCGGGAGACTACTAGATATGGGGTAGTTTTGTATATATAAGACCGGCCAAGAAGCGATGAGGACAATGTGTAATTGAACTGCGGACAGAGTATTGTTGAGTTGAGCACGTGAGACGTTCGTTGTGAATTATAGCGTTTGTTATAGCGCAACTGTGGAAATTAAGTGTATTGCAAAGTTGTATTCAGAAAGAATAAACCAGTTTTATTTAAGAAAGGACTTGTGTCGCTAAAGTTTCGTCGGAACGAAATTTACGGAAAATTAACTAACGAACGGAGACGTAACAGATGCTACCATGGCCAAGGGTTGTGAGTTCAATCCATAGAAAAAGGCAGTCTCTTTTATTTATTTTTTAGGGACTTTTGACAAGGAAGATTGCTATAGAAATTAAATTTACTGTGAGCTGCTGGATGGAGAAATATAGATAGACTGACTGTGTTGAGCAGCAGAAATAAAGGGATAAGAAGAGAACTTCCACAACAGCTGACGATCGTGTTCTGAAATACAAGGGCTCATAGAACTGCCGACAGTCATCCACAGATTTCAAAAGAGCATGGCAGAAATTTCAATCGTTACTGTCACCATACACACCATCTGGTCTCGCCTGTGATCAGCCAGTTTCCCAGTGAGATGCCCAAAAAAGAAACCACTCTTCACCAACAAGATGGGGAAGGTGAGGCTCAACTGGGCTAAAGAGCATGCTAACTGGACTGAAGCAATGTGAAGCAAGCCGATCTTCTCAGACGAATTAAAGTTCAACCAGCACGAGTCCAATGGGAAGCATTTTGTATGATGCTGAAGTGGAGAAGAGTTTCCTCCAGCCCGTTTCAATGCAACTGCGAAGCATTTGCAAGGTCAGGTGATATGGAGATGCATCTTTGGCCAGGATAAATTATTCCTGCATTTTGTGAAGGCACTGCCAATGCCAACAAGTATATTGAGATCCTGGAGTCCCAGATAAAGCCAAAAATTTCGGATCACTTCAGTGTAGCTGACCAGTGCACATTTCAGGATGACTTTGCTCCATGCTGCAGGGCTAAAACAGTTGATAATATTCATGCATTCTATGCAGTAGGGGTGAAATAAAGAGGAAATTTCACTCTACGTGTATTGAAAAGACATATTATGTTTTATTTCACTGCTTCAGGTGAAGGACTATTTTCGAAGGTAGAGAATCAAGACACTACACTGGTCAGGCAACAGCCCATATCTCAACCCTATCGAAAACTGTTGAAAGGTTATGGGTAACAAAGTGCAAAAGAAGAAACCGAGAAGACCTTGGAACCGCAAGAAGCCATAATCCGCGTGTGGCATTGTGAACTAACCCCTACCTACATTCGGTTCCTAGTGCACTCTATGCCGCAACGATGTCAACAGTTATCAAGGCGATCAACCAAATATTAAAACAATAAACAGACTGACTCTGTAACCACTTTTTGTCAATTAAACTATGGCGTTATCTTTAAACCTGTGTTTTCTTATTCAGAGAACATTTTCGTATTTCCCAAGTATTTGTTAATCATCTGCTGTAATTCGTTGCGGTTGGTTTCTTAATAAAGATGCTTATGTGTGTTTGGATGATTCAAATATGTGTTACTTTACACCGCTCGATGTCTATAACCGTTTTACACTAGTCCTGACACTTCCATGATGAATAATTTCGCAAAAAAAATCACAGGAACAAAGAAAAGTGTGAAAACAATTGGGTGATGCAAACAATTTTCCACCACTGTGTCTGAATATCAGAATAATCTTTGTTGTTTCAAAATTCTCTTTTCAAACGTTAGAATTTTCGTCTTTAGTTATTGAACCACTTTCACGGTTCTCCAGGTGGCAGATTCCTTGGCGGAAGGTTACAGTAAAGTAATATACCAAAATAAAAATATACAATATGATTCTTTAGTTTCATCTGAAAACAAGCGCAAATGAGTTGCAAAGTAAAACTGTTAATATTTGTTCAGATAAAAGTACTATTTTTCTTTAAGCCTGTTAAGATTGTGGGGATTATTTTATTTCTCGTAAACACACATACCAATCTATTTAACCTCAACATCCTTAGTTCTTTCTTTAACCGTATGTTTATGGTGCCGTGAGTTGGGGTTAAAATGGTGAGTAATAAATGCATCAGAATAAATTATTTTAAGTTTATTTTAGATTGAATTGAGTACAATTCATCCATTTCTATCAAATTTCAAATAATATTAATTTAGAAGTGAAATACTTTGTTAATCATTATTATAATGTTACTGTTTTAGTGTTTACATACTTGTATTAATACAGCTAGTTTATTATTGTGACATAAAAGCTATTTTTAATACTCCTTTAATGATTCTCTTAAAAAATAAAACTAGATCGATTATTGAATTAAAGAACATATATATTTTGCATTTATATTACCTTTAAAGGTTAAATTGAACACTGTGTTAAGATGGGTAGTGATTTTATTCAAGGTGTGGGAATTCAAACGCTTGAGCGTAAGGAACGCGTGGCAGAAAGATAAGCCTAAATTTGTTAAGTAAACGTACTAAGAATCTGATGCTTACAGAAAGAAATAATTTAGTGTGATATTGTAAAGGGAGAAAAAGTCCAGTAGCTTATTTGTTAAAGTAAAGGTGTAAAAATCCTCTTAAGAAATTAAATCTTATTTTTGAACTTGTATTGAATACAAGTTTTTTTTTTCCTTGCGAGAGTGGCTGACGTCTGCTACTAGAATTATGGAATATTTAAGTGCTTCAAATTCTAATTTTATAAATTCACTTTATTGTCGGGAAAGCCATTTAAGTGGTCGGAAATTTTGATATTTACTTATGGTCAGAGCAAGCTACCTACTTAATAGCAAAACTACATAACATCAGTATGGCTGTGTATGATCTATAATATTTGTTTAATTATCATTATATTTAGCAACTGTACTTTGACAGTGTATAGAGACTGATGTAAATTCATTTTATTCTGCTTCAGATACTGAAGATGGA
>NW_013669194.1:100209-107907 GCF_000517525.1 Limulus polyphemus
TCAAACATTTCTTAAGAAAAAAAAATTATATTTTATCTGTTACTTTCAGTAATTAATTTATACGGGTTTGGTAAAGTTGACTAATTTCGCAAAAAAAATTAGGAAATAAACAAATTATGAATGACTACAAATTATAACACAAACATAAATGTTTAGATGAAGTAGCTTAAATCTCATAACATTATAGATTTATTATATTGACCTTTAACCCGTGCCTGGCTAACAATACAGAAGTTACAATGATGCGGATCACGTGCACTTGTGTTACCGTATTCAATAATATAAAACTGACCTGTCTTGGCTGTGTTTAAGTAGACTAGTATATTGTAAAATACAGTCACATTTCAATTATACATTATATATATGTATATAGATTTTTTGCTATTTTGAATAAGTTCTTCGTTATTTTTCTAAAACAGTAAATAAAGAAGTAAAGCAAACAATTATCTCTTCTAGTTACGCGACCTTTATACTCAGTTGCTGCTTTAACGTGGAGGAGGTGTAACAAAATATTTTTGTTTTTTAGGATTTGTATATAATTTTGAATAAGTATCAGTACCACAGAATTCTACTATAATTTATCAAACATAGTAACTAAGCTGTATTTGGGTCTAAAAAATGTGAAATTTCAAGCAGACTAAAGATACAACCTACCTCACTGAAATCTTGATTTAAAAGAAAGAAATGATGCTAGGCTTAGAAAGGCTTAGGAAACCATTAGGGGGACATTCTGAGCTTCCGATTTGTTATTTATGTCATATATAGAAGTAAGTGTTTATAAGGGAGCATTTCCAAAAATCGAAGTAGGTGAAAGAGTTTCCACAGTGTTTGATTTATTACTTGAGCAATATCTTAGCAAATAGAAAAGATAAGACCCTCTTATTTTATATTCTAGCTTGTTGGTGTCTGTAATTTGAGTTTCTAATTCATATAAAACAAATGACTTAGTATTTTTTATCACAAACATTAATTTGAACCAGTGTTGCATTCAACATACCACGTGACACACAAAAATCGGTTTATCTATGTTTTTATTTATATTTACTTTTAAATTAAGAAATTGAGTAATGTGTAGTTCTAAAATTTGAATTATCTACAGTTTGATACCAAACTTATTGACATAAATTCATGAAATGGTAATTCAATAAAATTTTGAATTTGAATCAACAAACGAGATGACATGGCCTTTGATCCGTGATGTGTATAGAAAGGGTTAAGATGAACAGCCTTTAATTAATATAAGATAATAATGAGAAAACATAATGTTAATGTTTGAGTAGTTGGAATAATCAAAAACACCAATTTTGATTAGTTGACATTTTCATGACATTAATCAATGGAACAGATGCTCATAGATAATTATTTAATCACTGTGCTCTAAATCTAGTTTAGGTAGTGTGCACAGATGTACTGGGCTTGTATTGGAGAAACTTGATGTTAGCTATTACAGAGATATGATGATTATTGCCATTGGTCCGTGTTTCTGAGGTTCATGACGATTTGATGGCACTGATCTCTGTTTTGAATAGTTTAAAAAATTTTCACTTGAATATTTCCTGGTGGGAATAATTTTAATACTTAATTTCACTAGGCTCTATCAATTTTTTTTCTAGGACTAGAACTTGAACCCTTCTGTGACGTGTGCCTTTATTGATATGATGGTTTTACAAGAGATTGCTTGAGACATCAATTAAAAATGTAATTATAAGACAGCTCTCTAGGATTTAAAAACTGAGGGTGACATACCCTTGGCTGATAGATTCTGGGGGTGAATACTTAAATTATCAGTGACAAAATTAGTAAAAACTAATGTATTATCCTCATGTAACAGTTATGTCTTGCTCTCATATTGAAACGTAGACCTTCATTGGTTTCACATTACATTAGTTTTTCTTACATATAGTAGGAGTTAGCTAAATAACAGTTCTGTATATTGTATGACATTACATCATTAGTTTTTGATAGTTATATTCTAGAAGCTTATTCTGCTTCCTTTTTGGCTGTTACTAAAGCTTTAATGTTATTTATTACATTTTGTAGCCAGTTGTGTTTTTTAAAGTGTAAGGTTAATTAAGATGACACTTGTTAGAACAACGTCATGGAGCGTTTTCTTTGTATTACATTTATATTTTTGTAAATGATTCAGGTATTCTTTTATTTTTGTATCTTCATAATCATTAGTTTTTTATGGTAAACTACTGCTAGTGAGATGCAGCTTAAAAGTATTGTGTTGTCATAGATTTGTTACATTCACAAATGCCAGTTTTCACACACTGTGGAGCAACTTAACGAGTTTTCATTGGTCAAAAGATGTGTTAGGGACAATTGGAGAAAAATAAGACAAGTTATACTGATATATTTTTCAAAGAAACAAGCCAACACCTAGTGTTTATATTCCCTAATTAAAGTGTAATATAGTATTTTTCTTCTAATATCATTATTGGTTCAAATGTTATTGCTTTTTAGCTTTTATTCTTATTATTGTAATTTTGTTAGAGATTGTTTAGCATTGTTAGCTTAGTGTATGTGTTTAGAATTAAACGTAATCTTAGCTGGCTGAACTTTGCAAGATATTATTGGGATCCTGGCAGAAAATATCATTAACAATGAAGATATCCAAATTATGAGACAATGCATTCTGATCTGTATAAGTATATTGTTAACTATAGTGATTTCCAGGTTTGTTTGCATACTTTTTAGATAACATGGTTGTACTAATCAGTGTGATAGTCACTCCCTTGACAACTGCTCTATGAGTATAGAAATCAAGCTAATAGTAGTTTCTCATTTCATTAATAGTTGTGTGACAAGATTCTCTACATAGACAGGAAACCACATGATACCCATGAGCTCGGCTATTGTTTATATGGATCAGGCCAAATTATAATACACACTTCATAAATATACCTAGCATCCATCTTAAAATGTAGATGTGTGATATTGGTGGTTGAAAACAGTTCTAAATTGTATTCAGATTACATGTGTGGAAGAACATTGAAGAAATCAGAAAGTCTTCTGAGCACTAAAATAGGTGTTGTTTTTTGTCCTCTTTATGAACCAAAATTTTTAAGCATGATGCAATTTTTGTGTGAAATACATGAGTTTGGGATTATAGTGTACTGTAAATGAGACCCCTGCTTCAATTACAACGTTTGTTAAAGGAAATTATGAATTAACACAGATTTTCTTTTTAAGTTCTTTAATTTTTTTTTTTTTTTTTACTAAAATAAACTTTGTATTAAAATAGATATTGGACTTTTAAGTCCAGTTGGTTTAAGCTATCCCCACCATCCATTGAAGTAAGAACTGAATTCTGGCATTCAGTAGACAATATAGCTACATCTGAAGAACTTGAAACATTTCAGTAGTTGAACAACTATGGGTATTGATTTTTGTTGCTCTGACTTTCTGAAAGTTTATAGAATTTATGTGACATCTTTAGTAACTAGCTGTTGTTAGTACAAAATATTGAGTCAATTTTACAAGTTTATTGAGAATAAAATTATAGTATCCATTGATAATCACTACAAAAACTGTTTTTTTCCTTGGGACAGTGTCTAATATTAGTGTTGTACATTTATAGTTTAGTCTTATTAAAACTGACAATAACAGATAATGGGGGTATGTCTGTATTGACATTTGTAGTGACTTCTGAAATTAGTTTGAGCTGTTGGTTATTCTTAAACATGTTAGGGCACAGAATTGTGTTCTGTTATTGCTTGCATATTAACAAGACTAATTTTTTTGATTAGAAATTATTCAAACTATGAATATTGATTGATAGATTCTCTGTTTTTAGTCGCTTGCACTTGCAAGACCACTTGTTACTGTTTATACTGAAAAAAATGAGCGTTCAGGAGCTTCCGTGGCCCTTCCTGCTGTTTTCAAAGCTCCTATACGTCCAGATGTAGTCAACTTTGTCCATATGAATATGGCCAAAAATAGACGCCATCCATATGCTGTGTCTGAGCAGGCAGGTAAGATTTTTATGGTAATTTTATCTTCCAAACGGTATTTGTTTTTAGTGTGGTAAATGATTAATATGGGATGTTATTTGAAATTTTTCTCTTAAGATAACGTGAGAAAAGAAATAAACATGAGCTGGAGTGAATGTGGTCTTTCAAGTTTGAAAAACCCACAAGGGCTGTAAACAGCTCCTGCCAACAGTCCATGAGGCTGTCAGCAGGCTGCTGTATCTCAGTTCTTTGTTTACAGAATTGGACAGTAAGAGTTAATTTGTATTGACTGAATGGTACTATTTTTTCTTTCAACAAAACAGTTTCACTGGCTAAACTAAGACATTTACAGTGTGTCACTGAACAGTGATGACTTTTGATCAATATGGCATCAACAAAATGGGATCTTTGCTGGCTAAATTAAGATGTTCACAGTGTGCCATTGAATGGAGATGAACTCCAATTAGTAAGGCAGCCCTTGTGATCTTGTCATTCAGAAAGCAGTTCATCAAAAGTCACAACCGAATTTGCTAACACACTTCTTGCTAGTCTTAATTAGCTAATAATTAATATTTGATTTTGTAATTTAAACTTTAATATATTGACTTAGTTTCATAGTTACATATATTTAGTGTCTTTATACAACAATATTGTTCAAATATATCATACTACTATTCATGTAACGTTAATGTGTGGTTTTTTAAGGGAGAACAAATTTGCTGTGTAAAAAATGTTGAACATTTGATTAAAAGTAAACTATGTGCATATCACTAACCAATGACTAGAATTCTGTTGTTTTGTCATATTGTTTGAGTAAATATGTAATTGTGAAAAACTTTTTTTTGTTGTTGTTGTTAAGAATATTTTAAATTGAACTTTGCATTATGATAAAATTACGTTTTCAGAGAGATGATGATTTATGCCATTGGTCCGTGTTTCTGATCATGATGATTTAAATGGCACTGATCTCTTGATGCATTTAGCTCTTAGAAGTTTTGTGATTTTTTTACAAATATGATATTGTGAGGAGATTAATAGGTAATTACTGTAAGTTTCTTAGGAGAGTCTGTAATTTCAAGTTGCAAAGTCTGGTACATCAGTACCATATATCAGAATCATTTTTTAAGCACTGCTTACTAATATGCTAGGTTTTAATTTTGAATAACACTACATTGAAATAATTTGAAATATTAAGGTAATTTACCCTTTTTAAGGTCACCAAACGTCTGCCGAGTCATGGGGTACTGGTCGAGCTGTGGCTCGTATTCCTCGTGTTCGTGGTGGAGGCACACACAGATCTGGTCAGGGTGCTTTTGGCAACATGTGTCGTGGTGGGAGAATGTTTGCTCCAACTAAAACTTGGCGACGATGGCATCGTAAGATCAATATCAATCAGCGACGTTATGCAATCTGTTCTGCTATTGCTGCCACTGGGATCCCAGCCTTAGTAATGTCTAAGGGTATATTTCTTAGTTTTTAGTTTACTCTTGTTACAGATTTTAACATAAAAGAAATAATACAAACTTTTGGTTATAAAAGCAATGTACAATTCTTGTTTTGGATTTATCTTTATTTCATTTTACTTATGTATGTTAATTTCTTTTCTTTTTTTATAACAAAAGTTTTACTGCATTTTGGCTGCAGTAAGTTTCATTTGAATAACAAGATACGTGAAGCAGAGATAGGATGACTTAACGTTTTAATATTGTAAGTGACTTGAAAAGTGGGTCGAGAAAAGGCATCTTTGTTTAGTAGATCAAGAATGGGTCCAGTGTAGTGATCATGTAAATTCTTTCATCTTTAGTTTCATCATTTTAACAATCCCACAGCAGTCACAGTTTTTCACAAGATTATTAAGTAGCTTGTGTAACAGTGCATTTATCATAGATATACTAACATATTTCTGAGCTCTAAAAGCCTTGGTGGCTTCATTAATTGTATGATCAGTTACATATTGGAGAATTCTATATCAGTAGGCGTTAAATCACCTTTATTTGGTTCCAATAGTGTAGCACACAGTATTTGCTGTTGCTGGATTTTTCTTTCAAATATATAGGTTACAATGTCATTAAAAAGTGAAAGCTGTTTGTGGATGGTAGCAATATGCATTTGTTGCAACAGGTAATATGACTTTGGAGAGTGATTAAAGTGATTTACAAGTTTTTGCACCTACTGGTCATCTTTATCTCTGGAAACTTTAAAGGCTGATCAACAGCAAGTTGCAGTGTGTGACTGAAACATGGCAAATGAGGAATTTCAAGCATCTCAATTGCAGCAGTGACGTTTACCCCATTATTTGTTGTAGCAGCAGTTATCCTATAAAACAGTAACTTCCACTCAGCATATCGTTTAGCTCTGGTATGATATTCACACCTGTGTGACTTTCAGGAACTCGTAGGCTGCTATAAGATAACTTTGTAGCTTGAACTGTTGTGCAATGAAATGAACTGTAATAGCACAATATGATTGTTTTGTTCATGGCATCCACATGTCTGTGGTAATAGCATAAGATTCTACTTTACTCCATCAAGCTGCTGTTGGACTCTAGACTTCTCCCGTTGATACAATTCCTGTATCAAATGAAAAGCTATGGTCTTGTGATTTAATAGTGAAATTTGTACTCGGGATAGGGTGAACTTATCTCTGTGCCATATAGTTAAAGAAACCCTTCTAAGTGTAATAAACAGAATTAACATACGACAATGATAGTGAATAATTGTGGTATTGACTGATGTAGAATAAAGACAGTAGTGTGTATAAAAATTGTTTTTAGACTACTCTATAAACAAAACTTTGCTTTTCATATCTATAATTATTCTTTAGATTATGTACTAAAAGGGTACTTTAAAAATTATAGATTTTAAGTTTCTGAATAAATCTTTTCTTATATTTGGATCAGGCCACAAAATTGAGGAAACTCCAGAAGTTCCCCTGGTGGTGAGTGACAAAATTCAAGAGTATAATAAAACTAAACAGGCAGTTCAGTTTTTGAGAAAATTGAAGGTGTGGAATGATATACAAAAGGTGAGTAATGTAACAAAATTATTTAATTTCTGTGTATTTTTGATTATATAAAAATAGAATATTCTCGGTTTTGATACTGTTTTGGGTTTTGAAAAATAAAGCTGATTTGTGTGAATTTCAAAAATATTTAAATAACATGCTTGTGTCAAATTTACAGTTGAAGAGTAAAATGAAACCTACCAGTGTACCATTGTCACCAGATGTTAGAGTCTAAAACATAGAAGTTGAGATTTCATCATTTCAGAAAAATGATTGATTGATTACCCCTTTTTTTTCTTCTCGTTATGCCAATGATTAATAGAAATATAATGACGCATGCCATTTGGTCCGTGTTTCTGATTAGCAAATGATTTAATTTTTGGCTCTGATTTCTATTATAACATTGTAAATTTACGAGTGGTTTGTAACGGAAGGTGGTTATAGTATGTCTGCTCTGTTATTGTAGGTTTATAAATCAAAAAGATTCCGTGCAGGAAAAGGAAAGATGAGGAACCGACGCCGTATTCAACGTCTTGGTCCAGTAATTATTTATTGCTCGGATAATGGGCTGACTCGAGCCTTTAGAAATATTCCAGGTTTGTATGCTGTATTATCTCTGAAGTTTAGCTCAATCATTTTGATTGATCTAGTAACCACCATGTTGTGCCCATGAGCATATCTTTTAATACATTATCTTTATTAAATATTTTCTGTGAATATATGAAGTCTTTATTGGGTA
>NW_013669194.1:108650-115544 GCF_000517525.1 Limulus polyphemus
GTATTTTTATAGCAAATATCTACATTTAAAAAAAAAACAACTTGGAACTTGCATCTGGACTGAGGCACTTTTTTATTATTATTATTTACGATGGTGGTGATTAAAAATATTAATTTTTATAGCATTTACAAGATACTAAAAATACAGAACTTTGTTACAAACTAAAAATAGAATATCTTAACTGTTATGATTTAGCTGCTTAAGGCTAGATAATGAAAATAAAGCTAAATATTTCCTAACTTGGCACCTAAACAAACTAGCCTCTTAATGAACCATGTGAATCAGAATCTGCACTTTCAGTTGGCTATAAGTGATCCAATAGCAAATGTAAGAAAGAATTGTTGATATATATATCAGCAAAACAAGATGCTGGGAGGTCATTTATTACATTATAGAATAGAGCTATCTGTGGTGTTAACATGTAATTGGTGGCACTTATCATGTAGCAATTGTGAACAAAAGTGTCACCAAGTTTACTGATGATAGTCATTTAATTTTTGAATACAAGTAAAAAAAAAAGGTCATGTTTTGCTATTTTACTCATCTGATTGCATATGGTTAACAAACATTCTAGAATAGTTTTAAAAGTAACTCTTGTATATTAGATATACATAATCATTCACAACTTTTCTTTAAAGAATTTACATGAAGAAAAACTCTTCTTTTCTAGGAATTGAAACTTTGAATGTAGAAAAATTAAATTTACTAAAGCTTGCACCTGGTGGGCACGTGGGACGTTTTGTGATCTGGACTGAAAGTGCTTTCCGCAAACTTGATTCCTTGTATGGAACCTGGCGTAAACCATCAGAGAAAAAAAAGAATTTCAAGTTAGTATATGCATATAGCTTTATTTTTTACTAACTTTTAATACATTTTGTGATGAAAATTGGTTTTTGGGTGTGATGAAACTAGTTGAGCATTGGGCTATGAAAGGCATGATTATATTTTCAACTCTGATCCTTTTAAACTGTGAAAATAAATGTAATTTGTAAAGATTGACTTCTTATTATATGTTGTTGTTTTTTTATACTACTAACTGAAGAGAACAATTCTGCTTATTTCCAGCTTACCAATGCCCAAGATGTCCAATACTGATCTGTCTCGGCTGTTAAAGAGTGAGGAAATTCGGCATGCCATACGACCAGTCAAGTAAGTTTTTTTTTTCTAACTGTTTGTGTGTTGTATATCAAAGGTTTATTTTAGAGGTAGTTAGTAATTATTACTGGATTTATTTCATTAAATCTTGTGTAATTAGAAAAGAAACAAGAGAAACTTTGTTTGTGAAATATATTGTTTAGATTTATATTATTTTAAGGCTGGCATGGCCAGGTGGGTAGGGTGCTCGACTCACAATCTGTTGGTTGCGGGTTCAAATTCCCGTCACACCAAACACACCCTTTCAGCCATGTGGGATTTATAATGTGATGTCAATCCCACTATTCGTTGGTAAAAGAGTAGCCCAAGAGTTGGTGGTGGGTGAGTGATGACAAGTTGCCTTCTCTCTAGTCTTACATTGCTAAATTAGGGACAGTTATTGCAGATAGCCCTCATGTAGCTTTGCATGAAATTCATAATAAAACCAACAATATTGTTCTAATTCTTTGACCTACATTTACAGACTATTTAAACTGCTGATGGTTAGTGTATTAAGTCTATAAAATTATGCTGCATACCAAAAAATAACACTTCCTTTCATTATAAATTATTGTTTATAAAAGTTCCACTTTATACATCAGATGAATTTTAGAATTTTCCATTGAAGTATTGAGTTTAATTCTTTTTTGGAAATTGTAGTAGTTGACTACAAACATGTAAATACAAACTTATCAGTAACCTTTCTTTTGAGAACAGTGTCAATATTGTGCTGTTAACTATATCAAGGGGGTTCTAAGAACTTGTACTACAAAAAAAAATACTAAAATGATAAGATGTTCATAACATTTTAGTGGAGCAATTCCTTAGGTTATTTTAAACTTTGATGAAACAATCAACTAGAAGAATTATATCTTTATAAAAAAATTTTGGAAACTTCATAATCTACAAAATGGTACAAATGCTAAATGAGATTTTGTGAACCAGACACCAAAGAAAGTGTATGAAGTTTAGTGCAATTTGACAAGTGTTTTACTGTGAGAATGAAAATAAAGGGGATATCAATAGTGTAACCTACTGGCTTGAAAAAGGTTCAGACATGCTTGTCAGTACATGTTTAATCAATTTGAAAGCTAAGAAAGTTTATTGTTCTGAGGAAGTGATATAATGAACCAGTGTTTTTAATTATAGAGAAACCTCTTATTACTACTTACCATGTTTTGAGAAATCAAACTGATCTTTCTAGTGATGATGATGACAAAAAAAAAATGAAGAGTTAGAATATTAGTTCTAGCTTTATTATGTTATAAAAAATATTTCATTTGTGCCCATGATACTTGGGAAATACAGGAAAGAAGTAGGTAAATCAATCCAAAACCTGAAAACTAGTACACTTTTGAAAAGTAGACATTCATTATTGGGGAAAAAAAGAGGAAGGCTTACCTTTTGTAAAAGCTCGGTAATGACTACTGGATGATGGGTATGATGAAATATTTGAGCATTGGGCTATGAGAATGTTGTGATTCTATTTGCTACTTCTGACTCTCACGTGTAAAGTTGTTTGTTTTTTTATAATTTAACAAAGTTGATAGCATTTATGAAAGTAATTTTTTCTTGTTATAGTCGTGCTATTGAACGCCGTAAGTTGAAGAAGAATCCACTCAAGAACATTAGAGTGATGTTGCGACTCAATCCATACGCTGCTGTTACCAGAAGGAATACTATTCTGAATGCAGAAAAAAGAAAAAAGATGAAGGCTGCTATACTTGCAAAGAAAAGAGGGGTATGTGTGAAATGATACATTTTGAAGAAAAAAACTTGAACATCACTGGGAAAACTGTAACATGGTATTTCATTGCTCTGAAATGCAAGAAACAAATAAGAACAGTTACACAGTATAGAAGTATTTTTATTTAGACAAAGGTATATTTATATCATTTTTTTTAAGTTTAATAAATTTGTAATAGTAACTTCTGTTTAAAACAATTTTCCAATTTGAGCTTTAGTTGCTTCTGTTTGTCTTCACGATTAACTAGGTAGGAGGAGTCTCTTTTTTTAAATCCATATGAAACAGTGGAATATGCATAATTTTTTAATTGATTAGAAATAAAGATTTTATTTTTAAATTTCAGATTGAAATCCCAGAAAAGCCCACCAGACACCAACAAGCCAAGAAACCCAAGGCTAAGAAAGTTAAAGCCAAGAAATCTGAGAAGACCAAGAAATAAAATATATATATATATATCTTGATTTGTAATGGCGGAAAGCCGTGACAACACAGAGAAATAAATTGGTTAAAAGTGTATTTGTATATATGTTGTTTCATGAAATGAAAGAATGACATAGACACCAATATTGTCGAAAAAAATGCCGTAGCATATATTTATAAACAAAATAAAAGCTTCAGTCAATTTTTGATTTTAATGGTACTTTAATCATGGTTAGCTTGAACTCAAACATTTGGATGACTTGCATTCTATAAAGTAATTGTTATTTATATTATTTTAATCTAAAATCTACTAACATCACGTATGAATTTTGATAGGTTAGGTTCAACTACTTGCTATGAAGTAATATCCCTACAACTAGCTATTGTGAAATAGTAAATAACTTAGTATTCCAAAAATTGTTTAGTCTAGATGCAAGTTCAAGGGAGATCCAGTTCAATCTACACTTTGATCAATGTGTTATTGGGATTTACTAGTATTGGGGAATTCCACTCTTCATCAGTAACCATGAATACAACCAAAAAGAGATAAGCTGGTCCAATATCATAGTGAAAAGTATCAAACATATTGTCTTATGAAGTTTGAAAAAGTTAAATACATTTGTTATTCAATATCCAGCAGTTTTAGTTTGGTGTGATCTAAAGTTTTTTTACCATTGTCACTTTCCTTATTCACTAATAAATTTATGTTTAATTTGTTTTTGACAGATAGGTAATTCACTCGTAAACACTAGGGCAAGCACATCTTAGTGGTTAGCATAACAAACTGGTTTGTATCCCAATACCACTAAAGAAAAAGTTCAGCACTTTGGATGCATGGTTGCAATGTAAGAGTGATGTTCAAATACTACTATTAAGTCTGACAAAAGATAGTAATGAATTATGTTGACTAGCTGCCTTTCTTCTAATCTATTACTTCAAAATTATGGATGGCTAGAAGCAGATAGCCCTTGCCTAACCTCATGAGAAATTAACAAACTGCTATTACTAAAGGCTCATATT
This sequence comes from Limulus polyphemus, assembly GCF_000517525.1. NCBI lineage: Eukaryota > Metazoa > Arthropoda > Merostomata > Xiphosura > Limulidae > Limulus > Limulus polyphemus. The sequence continues at coordinate 112,972 of NW_013669194.1, forward strand.
TTTTATTTTATGTGTAATAAAATTGAAAGATCTTATTTCTTCACATCTACACCACAAACTTACAAAACTCATACATTTGTTATCTCTCAGGTACTTTTAAATAAAAAGACCCAGAACAATAGATAATGAGCAGTAAAAACTTGGTAGCTTTATAGTAAATGGATGGAATTGTTAAAGTTACACTTTTATTTTTTGACATTCCCCTACTGGTGAGAGATAACATCCACGATTACAATAAAACTTAGCAGGAAGTTCAGTTTTAGAGGTAGGTGTGGAATGATGTAAAAAAAAACTAAGTTGTGTAACAAAGTTTATATTTCAAAGGCATAAAAATAGAATATTCTAAGTTTTGATGCTATTCTACATGACTGTTACTTATTACAACAATTGTAATGCAAAATCCTGACATTGATAAATGAAATTTGAAAAAGTAAATTACTTTTACTGAGTCAAGAAATAATGTGCAAGTATTCTTTTTTATCAACACTTAGACCCACTTAACTTTTTATTTTGGATGAGAAGGGTGTTGCTGATATCCCATGATTTTCTCATAGTGCAAATACTTAAATTCCATTATATTCCAAATAAGCTAAATAAATAGTACAGTTTTGAATTTCAAATAATTAAATTTACTTTTTCTTACATTTTAGTTGTGTAATTTTCAAAATTTTGTTTAGACCACGATTTCATAAAATATAGAAAAATTAAATATAATGAAACATGGGCATATAGACTATTTTATGGTTTGAACTGAAATGACTTACACAAAGTTTGTATGGAACCTGGTGTAACTTGTCAGAGAAAAATAAATTCAAAGTTACCATATGTATATTGCCCTAAATTAGGTTTATAAATCAAAAAGATATGACTTCATTTTTGGCTCTGATTTCTATTATAACATTGTAGATTTACAAGTGGTTTGTAACAGTAGCTAGTTATAGTATTTCTCCTGTGTTATAGGTTTATAAATCAAAAAGATTCATAACTCAATGCTCGACTAGTTTCATCAAACCCAAATATCACAAAACCAATTTTCATTACAAAATGTATTTTCAGCTAAGAGAAAATAGTGTCACGCTAACTTTGAATTTATTTTTCTGTGATGTATTACACCAGGTTCCAACCACTTGCAGTTTCATTCATAAAATATCCATTGTGCCCGACAAAGCTTCATTACATATAATTTTTCTACATTTAAAGCTTCAATCCCTGGAAAATAAATCTTTTCCTTGTGCAACTTCCTTAAAGAAAAGTTGCGAGTGACTTCGAATATGCACGTTATAAGAGTTACTTTTAAAACCATTATAGAGCATAACACAGAATATTTCTAAAGGTTCAAGTCAGTCCACTATATGAGCTACAAATGATTACTGGACTAAGATGCTGAATACGACAATGGTTCCTCATTTTTTCTAGGTCACTCTTTAACAATCGGTACAGATTAGTATTGGACATCATCTTGAGCACTGGCAAGCTGGAAAAAAGCAAAAGTTTCTTTTCAGTTAGTATAAAATTAAATTTAATGTTTCACATTTTAATGTGTTAGAGGTGAAATAATAATCATGCCCTTACATTTGGTATATTAACACAGAAACAGTAAGTAAAAAACTCACTTGTTCAGTAACGTGGCTTGCGGAATTTCCGTGTTTCAGAGGCAGCTAGTAACCAGTACTGATTTTATTCCATTAAATCTTGTCTAATTACAAAAAAGTAGCAAAGAGAATTTTGTTTGAAATGCATTGTTTAGATTTTTGACCTGACGATGGCTAGTGTTATCACATTTTTAACCAAAAACCTAGATACATGGTATAAGCTTTTTAAGTGCTATACTTTCTGCATGAAAAAATAAAAATTTTCATTAAATATATGTATACTTTCTTCAAATTTTGAATGTAACACTAAAAAGATTTGATTACCACTTACACACATAGTTAAAATAGATTATTAATTTTCCAAAATTTTGATGTTATTAGGAAATACAGAAAAAAATGTTTTTATTGAATTAGAATGTATTACTAAACTGTTTTTTCAATGGTTGTCATTATGAAGAAACGGGTGTTTATATAAGGGTTGCACAATGCTTAGCTAATAATAATTTTAAAAGTGTTTAATTAGTTAGAATTGAATTTACAGTTGAAGAGCAAAATGAATTGATTTTACCATCTTTAGATTTTAAAATATTTTAGAATAATGTGTAGTTTGGTTATTTGTTTTAATTTACTTGACAGGGTAATGCATCTTTTTATGTTTGTGCTTTAAGCAACTTTCTAAATTCTTTATCATGTCTTGGTTGTCAGTCTACTGCCACTATAAACAAAACAATAATAATAGAAATATGATGATGCATGCCATTTGGTCCGTGTTTCTGACTAGCATATGACTTCATTTTTGGCTCTGATTTCTATTATAACATTGTAGATTTACAAGTGGTTTGTAACAGTAGCTAGTTATAGTATTTCTCCTGTGTTGTAGGTTTATAAATCAAAAAGATGCCTAGAAAAAATGAGGAACCATTGTCGTATTCAGCATCTTAGTCCAGTAATCATTTGTAGCTCATATATTGGACTGACTTT
>NW_013669195.1:0-2945 GCF_000517525.1 Limulus polyphemus
CTGCTTTGATATCTATATTTGGTTCCATATCACCATCATCAACTCTTTCAATCACTTTAACTTCAGCTTGATAGCACCTGGTTAGTTCAACCTCTCTTTAACACTTACTGTAATTTGGCATTTGTTGTTTCCAAACGTAATTTTATCAAAATTAATTACAAACTTCCTCTGTAGTAAGTAGTCCAACCCTAATATGCATTGGTCTTAAATGTCAGCCAATTATACTTTCTGTCTGTTCTTCATGCCCATGAGCTCAATAGTTACCCAAACTGGTCCCCACAACCTTGCAGAATGTCCTGTCACGCCACAGAGCTTCTGTACAGCTTCTGGTACTCCTTTGTGATCCAGCACCTTGATACTCACAAGGGTTTGCTGGGATGCAGAATCTATGACAAAGTTGCACCTTTGGCCATCCAGCTTTCCTGTCACGTAGACACTATGTGTGCTTGGCATTTTACACCTAGCTGTTTGGACTTTCACCATGATGGTTGGTGGGTGTATCACACCAACCACTACTGGTTCCCCCGAAGCTGACTTATTGGTAGTATTCTTCTTACACTGGCTCCTCCTATGTTCTTGCTCTCCACAGTTCCAACAACCTTTCTGGGTAGCAGCCTTTCCTGCCGTGACATCTTCCCTGTGCTGAAGCTTCCAGCATTGAGCTCTCTTGTGCCCAGGTTTATTACAGTGCCAGCAAAGTCCCTCAAACTTCTTTGAAAGCTGACCTTTTCTGGCCTTGAATCCTGATGACTGTATCAATCTTGGTACCTCTGTGCTGGACTTAACATAGGATTCAAATTCGAGAGCTCTGGCCATTGCATCTTGTATAGTAGAAGGGTGTGCTTGCTTCACTTGTATCTTCAGTTGTGGACTGTCCAAGGCATCTACAAACTGATCCCTCAGCAACAACTTGAGGAGATCAGGTGATGCAGTTGGGTAGGCCTTGTGTGCCATACTTTCCAAGTCCTGTGCCAGCTCTTGCAGGCTCTCCCCTTTAGCACGGACTCTGGTCCTAAACCTAGCCCTGTAGACTTCGGACTGATTTTTAGTTCCATACCTGAGTTCTAAAGCCGCTACCAGTGCTCTATAGTTCTGCCTGTTGCCTGCTGACAACTGTCCAAGTATTTCCAGTGGTTGTCCCTTCAGGCTTGTTGCCAGATATACTGCTTTCTGCTCCTCTGTCCATCCATTTATTTTGCCAGGAGCTCAAATTGTGCTCTATAAGCTTCCCACGGTGCCTACCCGTCGAATTCCTGTGGCTTCCTTCGTACTTGATCACACCTATTGCTGAAATTCATATCTGGGAATTGACTTCTAACAGAACTAAAGATGTCTGCATTAGGGTTTAGCTGCGGGGTCTGGAAGGGGCTTGCCATTGTCTGGGGCCGATTAAATCGATGGTTAATGTATCCTCCATGTGTAAATCATCCTTTAATACATTTAATTCGCTTTGAAATTTACTAACGTTTTCCATTTGTGTACTCTGGCTTTCTCTCAATTGTTGGAGACTTTCTTCTCGTTTATTTTCTTTCTCCTCCAACCACTGCTGTAGTCTCTCCTCTTGTTTATTTTCTTTCTCCTCCAACCACTGTCGTAGTCTCTCTTCTTGTTTCTTTCTTTTTCCTCCAACAACTGCTGTAATCTCTCTTGTTTATTTTGCTGTTCGAGTTGCCACTGTTGCAAGATTTCTTGCCTCTGCTGTAATCCCTCTTCTTGTTTCTTTTCTCGTTCTTCTTGTTACTTTTGCTGTTCTTGTATTGCTGCCATCAAATCTGCTAAGATGTAGTTTGATTTGCCACCTCTCGTTTCCATCTTTTTCTTCTTCTTTTTTTATTTTCCATCCCACTCTCTGACACCAATTTGTTACGCCTCCGGTCGTTTGTAAATTTTCCCTGAAAATTTCTTCTGAAAAACTTCAGCGATACAAGTCCTTTCTTAAATAAAAGTAGGGTGTTCTTTCTCAATACAACTTTGCAATACACTTAATTTCCACAGTCACTTTAACTTAAACACACGCTATAATTCACAACGAACGATTCATGCACTTTACTTACTACCGCGCTTGACTCAATTGTCCGTCTCTATCTCTGCCTGTCTGCAATTCAATTATCTATCTATCTATGCCGTCACTTCTCGTCGGTCTTATATATACGAAATAGAGGGTGTCTGGTAAACACTCGAGCCTTCACAAACGTTCTAGATACTCATTACGTGTTACCAGCATCATGTGAATTCCGCTGTTGTAACAGTTCCATAAAATTAAGAGACTTTTTTGAATTTTAATTTTGTGTTTGTAGTGTTTGTAAATTCTGTACATTTAATTAAGTTATTGTTAATTATCTATTGATTTAATTTAAGTGGCTATTGTTCAGGACGAACAATACCGAGGAAGGGGCAGTGTTACGACAGCGAAAGTCACGTGACGTTAGTAGCACGTGATGAGTATCTAGAAGACTCACGAAGAGACGAGATGTACGCTTTTATAGTATATAAGCCAGAAATAAAGTAACGGCGTTAATATAGTTGCAGATAGAGAGAATGAAGATATAGAAGATATAAACTCACTTAAATTTACTTCCTCTGCAACAAAGGCCAACCACCCTGTTAGAAAAATAAAACTGTCTTAGCTGAAAATGATTCCTACCTTGCCAAAACTTATATTTGTGTCCCCTAGTCCTACTATTCTCATTGTTAAATATAAAAGCGCGAGAATGAACACAATATTCCAAATGTGGCCTAATCAGTGACCTGTACAATGAAGGTATAACCTCTTTAGACTTGTATTCAATATTTCTGTAGATGCAACCTAAATTACTATTTGCCCTAACACTAGCAACAGCACACTGCTCGGATGGCTTTAGAGACTGATCGACTATTGCACCAAGATCGCTTTCTTTCATAACACTATTTTACTTATAATTCAAATTATGATAACCCACTTGCAT
>NW_013669195.1:3554-6293 GCF_000517525.1 Limulus polyphemus
CTCACTAACTGATCTAAATCAGCAGCATCCTCTTCACAGCTAGCAACACCCAAGACCTTAATGTCATCTGCAAATTTAAGTAATTTATTGACTATCCCTTCATCTATGTCATTGATATAATTCAAAAAAGAGCAAAGGTCCTAAGACTGAACCCTGAGGTACCCCACTTGAGACATTAATCCAGTTTGACTGAACTCCATTTGTAACAGCCCTCTGCTTTCTTCCATCCAGCCACTCACCATCCAATTAATTAACTTATCCCCCACACCGATAGAGCCAATTTTTATAAGCCTTTTATCTGGTGCCTTGTCAAATGCTTTCTGAAAATCCAGATACACCAAATCTATACCCTTACTCTCATCTAAATAAGCAGTAATCTTTTCAAAGAGAGTCTTAAAGATATTTTTCCTTCATTAATATCTTAACTGTTATACAGTTTTTTACAAATTAGTACATTGTATGAGTTATACACAGATTTGTTTCTTCATTAATAGTTTAGTTGTTGTAGAGTTTTTTACAAACTAGTACCTTGTATAAGTTATATAGACCTATTCCTTCATTAATAGCTTAATTGTTGTACAGTTTTTTTACAAATTAATACACTGAATTATACACAGACCTATTTCTTTATTAATAGCTTAATTATTCTACAGTTTTTTTTTATAGAAATTAGTACATTGTACAAGTCATACACAAATCTAATCCTTTATTACTATAAGTTCTCCAGTGGGTCAGTGGTAAGCTTACAGACTTATAACTCTAAAATATGGGATTTGATTCCCCATAGTGGACAAAGTGCAGATAGACTATTACATAGCTTTGCACTATAATAAACAAACAAACACTACTAAAAATTACTAATTTAAATTTTATATTTCATAATACTTTTACACGTATTTGTTCCTTTACTCTGAATAAATTTGCAAAACAAAATAACACAAAAATTTAAACCTTTTTTTAAAGAAGATTAAATGAATACAAGAGCTTAATTTTTGTGTGCACAGAAAGTTTTTCATTTGTTTTATAAATTTCTGTATTATATATGTACATTATTAAATGTTTTTGATGTTAATAATAAAAAATAAAGAAATTATATGTATTTAGTCTTTATACATTTATATTCACGTTTTTTGCATTCAGGTTGATAATGTGAGAGATATAGCATATTTAAAAAACTACAGTTCACAAAGATTGATAAATCAAAATGCTATTACATGCATCAGCGTTTTGTATTAACTTAATATATTTTGATTAACTACCAAAAATCAAGTAATTTATCAGTTTTTACACCAGTTCTATTCGTTTCCTAACAGTTGTCAAGTCTATCTTAAAATTCTATGTGCTTAAATTTACTGGTATCTAAATTAGGTGGAAGACAAAGACGTGTTTACACATTTTTGGACTGTACTTTCCACTTTGGTATTAATTTCTTTCTCTCAGCAACCTTCTTCAATTTCTTGATTTTGCTTTTAGGAAGTTTTCGCCCTGATGCAGTTTTCGTAAGAATGGTTATTTTTCTGTTTCTAAGACCATTGCTGGAACCTTTTAAACTATTAAATAGGGTTCTACTTCTGGGAATTTGGATTTTACCAACATGATGACCTTGAATTTGCATTTGTTTGAAATGGTTATAATGGTGGTGTGTCCCTTTTGTAGTATTGGTGCTTTGGGTTGCCAGGTTCACTCTTGTTCCCTTTGGCTTAGCTAGAATGATAGTGACAAGAATTTACTTTTACAAAATGAAAATATCACTTCTGTGATTAGGTTATGAAACATTGGTTGCTAAATAAAATATGAAAATTAAGCATTTATTTGGTTCTATGTTTATAATAATATAATAATAATTATAATAATTTAACACTTGCAGTATTTAACAATGTTTTAGAATATTTTTTCAATGTGTTGTTTGTCTTGCTAATAGTTATTGTTATTTTGTAATTATTATTATGGATTTCTTAACTAAAAACCAAAACACCTACACCTATAGTGTCCACTAGAAATATGATTGGTTTCTTTTTTGAGTATCATAGGTAGACAGTCATCACTTTCTTTCTTTCTTGCTAGTTTCAGTGGATGAGGAATATGATCTTTGGAATTCAGGTCATGGTCCTCTACAGAAAACTTGCTAATCTGAAATGCAAAAGACACTGATACCTGTAATTTATCTTTAAGTAGTTAGGATAATCTAAAAAAATAAGATATTTTGATACCTACCAAATTGTTGATTTTGATGAGAGATATAATATCTAAAAATATGAACCATGTACTTCTATGTAGAGTTAAAAAAAATGTACCAGTGAAAATACAAGATATGACATTGGTAGTAGTGTATATTTAAGGTTCTTACAATTGGCTAAATCCTTAGTGAACTTACTTGCATATTGTTAGTAAGTTTCAGCAATCAACTAGAAAACAAAGGTACACATATGACTAAAAGTAAACTATTTTTTAAAGCTGATAACAAAAGAAATAATATGACATTAAAGAACAACAAGGGACCTTTTGGTCCATCTAGGCCATCCTATCCACTAAATTGAACACTAAAGAAACTCAAAGTCAGCCCTTTATGAATATTTATCAAACGTTCCCTTAAATAAATTGCATCTATTACATCTGAAGGCAACCCATTCCAAAGGCCAACCACCCCTTTTAAAAAAATGAAGCTGACAAGGACTCCTACCCTGCCAACATTTATAGTGTTACGTCTCCGTTTGTTAATTGATTTTCCGTAAATTCGTT
>NW_013669195.1:7242-10105 GCF_000517525.1 Limulus polyphemus
AATACTATCTGACTGCAGTTCAATTACACACACATTGTCACGTCACGCCGTGACCATTTTATAGATACCAGACCACCCCCCAATCTAGTAAATGCTAGAGCACTCCCCGAAGGAACGGGATAGTTCTAAAAACAGGTGGTGTGACACTAATCACGTGACCTCGCTGACGCAACAGGGACGAACAATACTAAGGAGGGGGCAGGAACAATAGCCACTTACAATAAACCAATAACAATTAACAATAACTTAATTAAATGTACAGAATTACAAACACAAAATTACAATTCAACAAAGTCTCTTAATTTTACGGGACGTATCTTCTTCCGTACTGGTCTCCATCTCGTTGGCTTTTGCTTCATGTGGGGTTTATCTGCTTCATCATAAATGTCATATCGTCGGTAACAGTCACATCAGTGGTAGTAACTTCATCAAGAGCTTCACCGTTTCTCTTCTCAAAACTGAGTAGAGTTTCTTCTTCAACATTGGCTTTTTCAGGTGACACATCTTCAGCAGCGTCATTTGTTCTGTTGTCCAATTCGTCCCAACTGAAATGTCCTGGACCATGATAATGCCAAAGTCTGTTGGCATGCACCACTTTTGGCTTACCTCGCCGACCACATTTTACCCGGAAAGTCACGTCTGAGAGACGATCCACTATGTCATATGGGCATTCCCATGGAGAAGACAACTTAGGAGACTTCTTTGGTCTTCCTGGGATTATACAACCATACCTTGTCTCCTGGTACAAAGCTGACTTCAGTAGATCTCTTATCATAAATTAACTTCATCGAATCAGCAGACGTTTTCAAGTTTGAACGCACTTGATGGTGAATATCATCCATCCTTTCGATAACACTTTCACAAACTCTGACACATTCTCAGGCAACTCTTCATAAGGTGGGCGTCCCTTATGCTTGGGTCCTCTTTTAGCACTACATGTACTGCATGTTCTGCACCATTTTTCCACATCTCGCTTCATACCTATCCAGTAAACTTTTTGTCGTAGGTGACTTAATGTTTTCAATGATTCCGAGATGTTCTCCTGTTAAATTATCATGGGATTGACGCAGGACAACTTCCCGTAACTTTCTCGGTATAACTGTTTGCTAGGTCGTCACTTTCCCATCTGCAGTTTCCCATCTCCGGAGAAGAATATCATCTTCAAGCTTCAACTGGTCCCATTGTGCCCAATAGTTCTTTGTCACAGGGCTTAGACTAGATACCTTCCCCCAAGCAGGGCGCAAAACACTTGTTTTTAGGAAATCAATTATTGGCTTCAAATCTTGGTCTTTCTCCTGATCTGCTTTGATATCTATATTTGGTTCCACTTCACCATCATCACCTTCTTCAGTCACTTTGACTTCAGCTTAATGACACCTAATTAGTTCAACCTCTCTTTTAACAGTTACCGGAACTTGGCCTTTGTTGTTCCCAAACGCCATTTTATCAAAATCAATTACAAACTTCCTCGGTAGTAAATAGTCCAATCCTAATATGCATTCGTCTTCAATGTCAGCCAACTATACTTTGTGTGTGTCCTTTATGCCCATGAGCTAAATAGTTACCCACACTGGTCTCCACAATCTTGTAAAATGTCCTGTCACACCATAAAGCTTCTGTATGGCTTCTGGTACTCCTTCATGATCTAACACCTTGATGCTCACAAGGGTTTGCGGAGACGCAGAGTCTATGACAAAGTTGCACCTTTGGCCATCCAGCTTCCCTGTCACATAGATACTATGTGTGCTTGGCATTTTACACCTAGCTGTTGGGACTTTCACGATGGAGGTTGGTGGGCGTCCCTTAGCACCAACCACTACTGGTTTCCCGAAGCTGACTTATTGGTGGTATGTTTCTTCACTGGCTCCTCACATGTCCTTGCTCCCCACAGTTCCAACAACCTTTCTGGATACCAGCCATGGCATCTTCCTTGTGTTGAAGTTTCCAGCATTGAGCTCTCTTGTGCTCAGGTTTGTTACAGTGCCAGCAAAGTCCCTCAAACCTCTCTGAAAGCTGACCTTTTCTGGTCTTGAATCCAGATGATTGTACTAACCTCGCTACCTCTGTGCTGGACTTAACGTAGGATTCAAATTCGAGAGCTCTGGCCATTGCATCCTGCATGGTAGAAGGGTGTGCTTGCTTCACTTGTATCTTGAGTTGTGGACTGTCCAAGGCATCTACGAACTGATCCCTCAGCAACAACTTGAGGAGATTGGGTGGTGCAGTTGGGTAGGCCTTGTGTGCCATGCTTTCCAAGTCCTGTGCCAGCTCTTGTAGGCTCTCCCCTTGAGCACGGAGTCTCGTCCTAAACCTAGCCCTGTAGACTTCCGACTGATTTTGGGTTCCGTACCTGAGTTTTAGAGCCGCTACCAGTGCTCTATAGTTGTGCCTGTCGTCTGCTGACAACTGTCCAAGTATTTCCAGTGGTTGTCCTTTCAAGCTCGTTGCCAGTTGCCACTGTTGTAATCTCTCTTCTTGTTTCTTTTCTTTTGCCTCCAACAACTGCTGTAACTTCTCTTCTTGTTTATTTTCTTTCTCTTCTAACAACTGCTGTAACTTCTTTTCAAGTTTATTTTCTTTCTTCTCCAACCACTGCTGTAGTCTCTCTTGTTTATGTTACTGTTCGAGCTGCCATTGTTGTAGGTTTTCTTGCAACTGCTGTTGTCTCTCTTCTTGTTTCTTTTCTTGTTTACTTTCTCGTTCTTCTTGTTTATTTTCTCGTTCTTCTTGTTTCTTTTCTTTTTCCTCTAACAACTGCTGTAATTTCTCTTCTTGTTACTTTTGCTGTTCTTGTATTGCTGTCATCAAATATGCTAAGCTGTAGTTTGATTTGCCGCTTCTCGTTTCCATTTTTCTTTCTTGT
>NW_013669195.1:10307-16541 GCF_000517525.1 Limulus polyphemus
TCAACAGTCGCGCTATAACAAACTTTATAACAACGAACGTCTCACGTGCTCAACTTCAATAATACTCAGTTCAATTACACACTCTCTGACTGCAGTTCAATTACTCATTGTGTCGTCACGTTGTGACCATCTTATATATACCAGACTACCCCCAATCTAGTAGTCTCCCGATAATTCACGAAGGTTCGAGAAGTACGTGGCGTGATACTAGTCACGTGATCTCGATTACGCAACAGTATAGTACTTTATCCTGATTAAATAACCTATAACTTGTATTTCAAAGAAATTCCTGTTATCAAAATTGTCTACATTTAGCCACGTTTCAGCTATTTGCATTATATCAAAGTCCTCTGTTTTGATCAATGCTCTAAAGTCATCTATTTTACTTTTCATAGTTCTAGCATTACATTAATAACAATTTAGCCTATCATCAAAACTACCTTTGTACCTTGTTCCCACACTATACCCCTTTCTACACCTTATGTTCTCTTCATTATTCTAGGCACTCTCCATTGTCTAATCCTACTTTAAAGTTCCCTGTACAGTTGACTTAATTGCCCTTGCAAACAAGCCAACTTCTATTCTATTGAATGTAAACCATCCATTCCAAAAAAACTCCCTTTTCCCACAAATCCAACCAGCCAAATTGCTGTTACTTATATATATTAACTTAAGTTTAGCACGCAGTCTTAGTGACCTACTTATAATTTCATCCCCATGGTTTAAGTCTTGGCATTATCTCTGACAGAATTAAGTTATTATGGCCCTTTTCTTTGTATGCTTTTATTAATGCTTTGTACTTAACAATAAGCTTCTCTAACCTACCCTTTTCTACATCATTAACCCTTACATCCACTACAAAAACTGCATCACTGTTAGCACCTTTTACTGTATCATATGATCTGTCGGTTATATCCTCCACCCTTGACCCTGGATAGTATAATCTAATTATTTTCTCCCTACTTACTGTCTTGTCCACATGCTGTACTAAAGAATATCCAATAACAAAAACCTTCTTAAGCATTTCATTCACATGTCTATCTGTTCCTTTTGTTATCCTTCCCTCCTCAAATTCATCCTCTTCATAAGCTAAATGTTGAAATCTGTTACTTAATAGAACCAGCTACATTATAATTAAATCTACTACTACTAGCCCTATTAGTACTGTTTCAACTACACGAAAGTCATTATTAGCCACGGTATCTTTTGCATGCAAATGCTTTTTAAATCCTGCTGCCATTTCCCATAATTTACTCTTCTCTTTATCCATAGCCTCAACTCCAAATTCTCCTCCAGCTTACAAACTCTATTTATGAATTGTACATCTTTACTGGCTTCCTTAAGTGTGCATATCATTCCCAAATAATTATACCCCATGCAAACTTCTCCCATCCTTTTCTTTGAGAGGATTAACAGGATACCCTTGCCTTCCCAGTTTCAAGCTGCTGGGAAGATCAGTATGGATAGTTCCCTATTGGGTCAGTCTAATCCCACTGGTATGAGACAGCGTAGATGCATCCCTGAATGGGAAGTAGAGCTGGGATGTTACCTGAAAGTGTAGTACTAGTCAAAGAAATTCACAATTTATCCATGTTAAAAAATGCTGTTTTTACCTGCTCTTTCAGTTGGTGGTGGAGCATTTTATTACCATAGTGATGATTATCCCAGTGGAGGTGTTTGGATGGTAAAGTTTGTTTCAGGTTCTCAGTCTTTCTTTCGGCCTCGTGTTCATGTATAGGCTATGAATAAAATAAATGTTGTGTTACAGTGAGAAAAAGTAATCAATTATTTTTAACAACAGCTAAATTTAATGACAAATATGAAAAATACATTTCACACTTTTTAATTATTTCAATAACTTTATGACTGGTTTGGTTTGTTTGGAAGTTTGCACAAAGCTTCACTAACAGTCCCTAATTTAGCGGTGAAAGACAAGAAGGAAGGCAGCTAGTCGTCACCAACTAGTGCCGAATTTTGGGCTACTCTTTTACCAACGAATAGTGGGATTGACCATCACATTATAAACCCCCACAGCTGAAAAAGGTGAGCATGTTTGGTGGGACGGGGATTCAAACCTGCAGATTGAATGTTGAGCTTCCAAACCATCTGGCCATGGGTGGCCCCTTTATGACTGAGGTAATATATAACAGTTGTTGCTTTATGTACATTACGTAAGGACTTTACAGTCAGTGATACAGAACATGAACTTACTAACTTGGAATATTATTTCCTACCTTATCTAAAACAAACCCTTTTTGAAGTTAAAAGTTGCTAAATCTTAATTTAATGTGTGTTTATCATTAGTATGTGGCCAACTAAAAACCTTAAGTAATAATTTCAGTCTATTTAAAAAACAAACAAAATATTAGTTGATAGTATAAGGTAAGCTATCAACAATCTCAAATGGAGAATTTTTATGGTTTTTCTTGTGGTAAGCTGTTTTTTTCTAATAGCAGTGAATAATTATATCAGAAGAATATCACAGTTATATAGATGCAAGATAACGTGTTTCTTTAAAGCATGAGAAACCTAGTTAAGCCGGTTCCTGGGAAAATTTTCCTAAACCATAAAGATAACTTTTATTAATTAAAGAACTAAATGACATGTAATGTTGGTACTATAAATACTGAGCCAAACATAGACCAGTTGTTAGTGTACTGGACTGTGGATCCAAGATTTCCATGGCTCCCCCCCCCCCCAAAAAAAAAAGAAGGAAATTGTGCTCTGCACGTTTGGGCTGTGGATGCACTATAAGAGTGATGGTTAAAACCTACTTTTGAGTGTCTGATGAGTTGGTGCTGTTGAATAGCTACCTTTTCACTAGTTTATCGGTTCAAAATTAAGAACAGTTAGTGCAGGTAGCTCTCTAGTTGAAGTGTGTGAAAGTCGTCAAATAAACTATAAATATCAACATTCCATTCGATTTCTTTTTCTTGTGGCTTCTACTATGATAAAAGATGTTTGTAAAATATTTGACATAAATTAATTGGGGATCTTGTGGACCATGCCTTTGTCGCACTTGAGATTATTTTTCGTTGAAAGAGAAATTAGTAGAAAAATGAATTTAAAAAAGCTGTTAAAAGGTTTGCCCTAGTTTTGTTCTGTTTAATTTAGCTATTGTAGCATCATGTTTAAACATCTTTATAAAATTTGTCCCTTTTTGTTTTTATATTTTTTAAAACTTAACATTTTAAGTTCTTTGGCTATTTTTGTAGATAATTGCATCTTTATATAGCAGATCCCGTTATTCTAAAAAATATATTTTTTTTTATTTGGTCAGACATCACCACTTTTGGTTTTAAATTAAACTTTTACAATACAAATCTTGAATTTAATTAAAACGTATTTATAATTTTTAAATAAAACTTCTTTGTATGAAATTAGGGACTTATTTTTTATCATCTAGTCTGAAGGGTGAAAGTAGTTAATTGATTTTTGCTTAATAATTATTAACTTACAGTGATTTTTAATGCATGTATTTTAATTTAAACAGAGAAGTTTGTTTGTTTGTTTTGAATTTCGCGGAAAGCTACACGAGGGCTGTCTGCGCTAGCCGTCCCTAATTTAGCAGTGTAAGACCAGAGAGACGGCAGCTAGTCATCACCACTCACCGCCAACTCTTGGGCTATTCTTTTACCAACGAATGTGGGATTGACCATCACATTATAACGCCCCCATAGCTAAAAGGGAGAACATGTTTGGTGTGAAGGGGATTCGAACCCACGACCCTCAGATTGCGAGTCGAACGTCCCAACCACCTGGCCATGCCGAGCCTTGATTTTATTTACCATCGCCACAAAGGTCGAAGAAATACTTCTTCATAAACATATAAATCATTACAGCGGGCCCAACAGAGAAGTTATTAATCAAGTTACCGTATTTTTCGGTGTATAAGACGCACTTTTTTACACCAAAATTTGATGTCAAAATCTGCTTGCATTCTATACACCGAAGGTACGAATAATATATATATGTATATATACGATATACACAAGCCATGTGTAAATATATTTAAATAGGCATACATAGTTTAGTTCAGTTGAATGTGTGATTTATAACAATAGTTGTTTTTTAAAACATAACTATTTATAATGCTCCCTAAATAAAATAAAATACAGTGAAAGCAATGAAGATTTTGTAGGTTTTGTACCAAACTAAATAACAGTAAATCTTTTTTTCATTTACGGTATTTTCTTATTTTGATGTTTGGAGCTATTTTGTGTTTAGAACAATATATATACTAATTTTTAAAGTATCAAATTGAATTTTTGTTCAATAAAAATCTTTCAAATGCGACTGAAGCTTTTTCCCCCCAAAACTTTGTCTTCAAAATAAGGGTACGTCTTATATTTCGAAAAATACGGTAAATGTTGTATAAATGGTGCTGCCATCTTTTATAAAATATTGTTACTAATCTTAATTTTACCAGATGTTATAGTGAAAAAAACTAATATCTAGCAATACATTAATAATTTTAATACATATAATGATGAATCTTTCATTACATTCCCTAGTTCAGATTAATTTGTTGTATAGTATGTTGTGTTTTGTTTACTGTACCTTGGGCTTTCAACAAGAATTTTACCACTTTTTGACAGTTTCCTTTGATAAATAACAGATATTGAATTTGTCTTTTATATGTGATGTCAGTAAGTTTAGACTGTCCAGAGACATAGTAGCACTTACAAAAGCTGTGGCAATACCTCAGATTTGGCCAAATGTTTGATCCTGTATATATGATCACAGTAGTTCATTTTTTCTAACTTGATAGGAATCACTACTGTGATCTAGATGAAAGTTCTAAAATTCCTAATTTGATATCATCCAAGATATTTGTGTATATTTCTATGAAAGTTTAAAAATTTTTGTATGTGATATTTAAGATGTGTATTTTTGTGAAAAGTTTTTAAATTTCTGATTTCATATTTACGTATCTAATATATTTGTGTACATTTTTCAAGTTATTTAATAGAGAGTTATATATGTTCATTGCCAAATCAAACAGTTAAGAATTCAATTAAAATGTATAGTTTAGGAAACAATTGTGTCTCTGTTTTGTTTTATATTTTTTTTATTAGTTTAGGTAAGTAGTGCTTGAAATAGTACTTGTAGAGCTTGCGGTAAGTCCTGTAGCAAATTTAAGTGGAGAGAGGAATGAAATGGCAAAGTTAGGTGAAATTAAAGCTCTAAGCTTGTCCACTATTTCATACAACAACATAATAAGATGGAAATGTGGCTTTAAAAACTGTAGGTAATCTTTTATATGTTTTCTGTCATAAATAATAGCAAAAAATAATTGTGCAGCCATGTTGGTGATAATACGTTTCAAATACTGTGTATAATACAGCAGGCATATGAAGGACTGACATTAATTGATTTGGAATGGTCCCCTATGGAATTGTCATTAGCAGGGGTCGTTATGCATTTGAGGGCAAAGTCTGTGGGGAATTTTAGCTCTGTGATCCATGGAGAACTTAGTCTTCTGGAACTCCATGTGTAAAATGTGTGGAAATAGTGAGGAATGGTAGAATATAAATACTTAAGTTCCCCACACTGGGGATGGGGCTACTTAACATTTAAATAATTCAGTAATGCTAAAGGCCTGAATTATTGATTTATATCCACAGAGGTTTCCCTGACCCTGGATTGGTGTACAAAATTCTAAATTAAAAAGTTCTGAATGCTTATCCATGGAAGATGCAAAACCATTACTTTGCCTTAAGCATACCAAAATTTCATTTGTTTAACGGAAATAGAATTTGAATACTATGAAGGATCTATGGTAACTTGGGAAGCAGATTGTGGCCGGAAAAGTGTCAACATGAAGCATCATTTGCCATAGAGGAAGACTAGCCTCTTTTAAGATCAGAAAGTATAAACAGCAAGAAATTGAGTATGGGGAGGGGCATCCATTAAATGTAAAAAATGCACAGAATTGCAGTTACTCGATCCATTCACATTCAGCCAAAAAACATACAACTTTGAATAATCAGAACAGATACCACTCGTAACAAATATTTGTTTTACAGTAATGAGAAAGACAATGTGATGGTAGTTATCAGTAAGTGTACACAAGCATCTATGTAGCTAGATTGAGACATTATTACAACACCTTAGAGGCCTGTCCAGAAAGTACACTGATGTTGAAAACTTAAGAAGGAAACTCTTTGTTGAACACTAATTATTTATTCCTTAACTTTTGGACTGAATATATATATATATATATATATATAT
>NW_013669195.1:17541-22231 GCF_000517525.1 Limulus polyphemus
CACACATTACATTCCCCTCTTTTATATACCAGCCTACCCTATATCTAGTAAGAACTAGAACATTCGCCAAAGTACATGATAATTCTAGAAACGTTGCGTCACAGTAGTCACGTGACTCGATGACGCAACAATACCAAGCATAAAATGCAGTGGCGTGTAATTGCAGTTTCAAGCTGTTGCACTCGATGACGCAACAGAACAACATAAGGAAGAGCTTCAAAAGTAAGATTTATTTATTTATTGTTGGTCAGAGCTTCCATAATAGTTAAAATTATTTTATATAAGTTTCAGATTTGAACTGTTAGGTTACCTAGAGATTAGACAAAAAATGTTCAGCAAAGAAACAAATTATTATAGAATGCTAAGTCAGTTGAATTTCTTGTGAATTTAAAAAGAGCAAATCATTGGATAAAGTAATAACTAACTTGCAAATCCCTTACATTGTTTGTTCATTCTGCAATGCAATTTGACCAGTATTAACCAAGATACAGAAGGAAGAGGAAAATCTTTCACAAAAACTGCTGTCACTTTCATCCCAATCCTGAGCTGCAGGAGAAACTTTAGTTAGTGTGTGCTGTACAGCTGCTTGTAACTTCTGTGCCACTCAACTTCCTCATATTTAATGAGAAAGTACTTTTATGATTGAACTGTTGGTACTTATCTACCCAAAGACATGGAATCTATACTTGGACACAGATAGTTACAACCCATTTTACTGCAGTCATGACAATAAACTACTGCTAATGATATTTCCCTCATTGCATGTGGCATCAACTCTCCTATGCTACAAGCACCAGTTTCCTAGTATATTGGCTGATATAGCAAGTGTTCCATAGGATAAAGCATAGTGGAATGTTATGTGTATGTTACATAGGTTTTGTGGTGTTTAGGATACCACCACCACTGAGAAACATTCCTGTCTCAATACCACACAAACAGCATGTAATAAATGCAGCTAATCAGGGCTGTTATTTCGTTGACAAGAGTGGTGTACATGATACAGATGTATGAAGGATAATACTGTTGGTTTATTCCAGTACTAGGTGGATTGCATGAATCTAAGGGCTGTTGAAATGGATATTGTATAATGCCTAAGCAACACATACCAATATGCTGCATGGCCATTATGCTGTATGAAATAAAAGGAGGTAAATGCCTATGTCTATCATCATTGTAAGATAAAAACAAGTATATGGTAATTGTATATGATACAGTTATTTCAGAAGTGATGAAACAGAGAACTGGCTACAGTCAAAATACAACATATCAAACACGTTTTTTGCAGCTAAATCCATTGAAGGAATTGTTCCGACCTCTAATTTGTTATTATTCCTCTGCAGACATATGCTGTTTTTCTATTGTTTCTTCTTCTTCCAAATACTTTCAATTGATTGCCAATCTTTCATTTCTCTGCAGATTGACTTGAAACTTGATAGGGTTAGACCTCAGTTTAATATGCCTAGATACCTTTTTCATCTTTTTTTATTTAGGCCTTTTTAAGGTTCTTACGAGGTCAAAGGTAAAACAACCCAAATATGTATATTTTTGGCACCTGTGCAATAATATTTACAGCAACTGAAATATAAATTTTCATGTGTCCAACACACTGACATAAAAAATTGGATCTGCTCATTTTAAATCTTTATAGGGAAGATCAAAGCTCACAAAAAAGCATAATTTTGAGGCTTTTAGTCAATTACTTAACCATATTTGGACCAATTTAAATGGAATTTGGTAAAAAGATACTTTTTACAGGTTCCACACATTCACAAACAAAATTGATGGACTTTCCTCTTTTAAGTAGTTATAGGGGGGATCAAAAGGTGAAATAAACCCACAATTTTAGGGGTTTGATCTTTTTCTTTATTTGTTATGCAAGTTATTGATTTCAGCAATAGTAGTAGTATAAACTCGTGATTTTTCAAAGCACGCAGGATCAACAGAAAATACTTCGTACCAGAACAGAAGAAAAACCCAACAGTTCCAGTGTTTTCAGAAAGTGGAGACAAGAATACGTCCTAAATCCAAAGGCTAATTGCATGAAGTCAGACCTCCAATCGGAGTTTCGGCCTACACTTTGACAGACCAGTAGTAGCCGCGACGACACCAATCAGAAGTTGAAGCAATTTCCTCGTTTCCGAATCACTGGATGCCGAAGGCGCGAGATTGCTTATTCTACCACCATGTACAGCGACCACCATCTTAGTGGAGTGGCAAGAAGTGACAGATTGGCCTAAAACTACCGTATTTGATGGCATATAGGACGCATGGGTATATAAGACGCACCCCCATTTCAGCAGGTCAGATTCAGGAAAAAAAAGGTTTTAGTGTATTTAAGCATATTTTGGTGAAAGTAATCTAACAGCACATTACACAAGCAGAAAACACTTGAACATAAACTAAAACACAGTAAGAAAATGGGGATACACTTTAATCATTTTCATAATCAGAAAATTCTTCATCTTCAAAACCAGAAAAAGTTGGCCGCTATATCAAGTTTCACAGTAAAGATAAAACGACGTAACGAAACCTTGTTTCTGAAGGGACAAGCGTTCGCACTTTTAAGAGATAGACCTTCCATCCTTTAACAGGATGCTGGAAATTCGACTGCGTCTGGCCTATGCAAATTTCCTATTTCTTATTTCATAGTTGGAATGCTGTACTGATCGTATGCTAGGATAGTGAGCGTTAGGAAGAAGATTAGCCTGCGGAAGGTCTCAACTTCGCATATTAGACGCAGGGCGATTTTTTGAGCCAAAATTTTGGGAAATAAGTGCGTCCTATATGTCGTCAAATACGGTAATTTAGAAAAAGCTATTAGTAACGGGGATTAAAGGCAAAGTAAATTAGTTTTGTTGTGTTAGGACAATGTTACTTGTAGACAGTGATTCAAAATTATAAAGGTGATATCCTTCAACAGTTAGAGAAATTTATGTTATTTAAGAATGTTTGAAACAATCGATAGTTTGGGAAGACAGGCTGTATCCTGCTGTGCTTGAAATAAATAATAATAACTGCGCGCTTGTATTGCATAGTTTCAATAAAATTATTGCTTACACATCACAGTTACAGAAGAAAACTAAGTAAACACAATTTAATTTTTTTTTCAAAACTCGAAGAAATCAACTGTCTGTGAGTCTATAGTCTGTTTTAATTTTTACATTCATTTAAATTGGTTTCCTGTTTCTATCTTTAATATATAAGAACAAATTAATAACTTCTTGTAACAGGACATGCCTGGCATGGCCTGGTGGTTAGGGCACTTGATGTGCAACCTGTGAATCGCAGGTTCGAATCTTATTACCGAGCATGACATTTCAACCGTGGAGGTGTTATAATGTGATGGTCATGTCCACCATTCGTTGGTAACGAAGTGTCAAAGAGCTGGCGGTGGGTAATGTTGATTAGCTGCCTTTCCTCTGGTATACCACTTCTAAATTTGGGGCAGCTAACGCAGATAGCCCTTGAGTAGTTTGCACGAAATTTGTCCTCATCTGTAACATATATTTCAAAATTTGAATTTGTTTGATTTTTTTTTATTGTTGAACTTTTAATTCTTCATCGTATATTTGTTATAATTTTTGTATGATTATTTTACATATCCTACTATTTAGTATTTACTTTTTATTTAGATTGATTTTATCATACATGTTATTTATGTCAAAAGGCCAATGCCTTGCGTAGCCTAGTAGGCCTAAGTCCATATCATCCACCACGACCTTCTAGATAAAAATCAAAAGTTCTTCATGGTTCTTTATGTAGCTATTTTTATTAATGTGATTATTCCTAGTTTACAAATAGTGCAAGACATAATAAATACAAAGAAATCAGACATTAGCTAAATTTCTGGCAACCTTGTATCAAGTAACTAATAAACTAATAGTTTGGTTTGTTTTAAATTTCGAGCGAAGCTATACGAGGGCTATCCTGCACTAGCCGTCCATATTTTAACAGTGATATACTAGAGAAAAGGCAGTCAACACCACCTACTGGGCTACTCTTTTACCAATGAATAGTGGGATTTACCGGAACATTATAACGTCCCCATGGCTGAAAGGGCGAGCCCTTCGGTGACAGAGATTCAAATCCGCGACCCTCAGATTGCGAGTCGAGCACCCTAACCACCTGGCAATCCATGCCCCTAAACCAATAGATCTGGATCAAACGGGGAAAATTCTTTCCACTGTAAATTTTCTAAGAACAATGTTTACAAAATCTGATTTTACAGTCATTAATAAAAAAAACTTATTGGTATCAAAATATGAACCATTAAAAATACTAATTTCTGTATTTTAGCGGAACTGCCCCAGGCAGATCTCCCCTAGAACTGTTACTGGTATACATTATTAACTTGACATATTTTTCGTATGTCTCTATGTTGTTACGTATCTGCTTACCACTTTTT
Source organism: Limulus polyphemus (assembly GCF_000517525.1). Classification (NCBI taxonomy): domain Eukaryota; kingdom Metazoa; phylum Arthropoda; class Merostomata; order Xiphosura; family Limulidae; genus Limulus; species Limulus polyphemus. Next base: position 21,947 of record NW_013669195.1, read on the forward strand.
GACAGTTTCCTTTGATAAATAACAGATATTGAATTTGTCTTTTATATGTAACGTCAGTAAGTTTAGACTGTCCAGAGACATAGTAGCAATTACAACAGCTGTGGCAATACCTCAATTATCTGTGGCAATTATCTTTGATAATTTCCCGTAAAAATTCTTTCCCAGAAGCTTCAGCGATACAAGTCCTTTCTTCATTAGAATTAGTTTATTCTTTCTCGTTACAGACTTTGTAATACACTTAATTTCCACAGACACTTTAAACTTAACTACCTTTATAAACACACG
>NW_013669195.1:22525-33779 GCF_000517525.1 Limulus polyphemus
ATATACTAAAAAGAGAGCGTCTAGCAAACGTTGGGACATTCTGAGGTTGCCCGCTAAGTCACGATCCTTCTAGAAACTCCAGCGCGCGCATGCTCCCAGCATCGCGTGACTTCCGCTGTCGTAACAATATGTTGTTTTAAACTTCTTAATATTTTGTGAGGCCACTAAAGTGATCACGATGCTCTTACATTGTTTATGTGGAAATTCAAAACGAGTCAGCACTCTGAACTTTTCTATCATTCATATTAATTTATTGGAATTATTTCTCTGTTTAGCCGAAAGTTACGTGCTAATAACAGTCATATAATATAGGCTTTATGACGCAGTAAGGAGCATTTTAACAATAATTCTATCATTCTGGAAAAGATGCCTGATACGAACCTTTTCAATTGATATTCGGTCTTGTTCTACTTTGAAAAACTTCATTACAGATCGGAAGTGCCGATTTTGTATTTTATTTTTTGCTTTTACACCTTTGAATTTACCAAAGTATATTTTTCTCTCATTTAAAAGATGTGTTATTTGCTTACTTCAAAAAATTGATTTAATCATTCTTGCTGGCCTGGTGTTTAGAGCACTCGACTCGCAATCTGTGTGTCGCGGGATCAAAACCCATCACTGATCATGTTTGCCCTTTCAGCTGTAGGGCATTATAATATAACGGTTAATTCCACCATTCGTTGATAAAAAGTAGCTCGAAAATTAGCGGTGGGTGGTGTGTTCATTATCCGACTTCCTTTCAGTCTACCATATCAAAATTGGGGATGGCTAGTGCAGACAGCCCTCGTGTAGCTTCGCGCGAAATTCAACAAAAACAAATCATCCATACAATTGAAGTTCTCAGGCTCCTCATGTGGAAATAATAACACTAATTACTACCTAATAATACAGCATTTGCTACTTTATCTTTGTATTTCTGGTTTTTCTTTACTGTATGTAACGTGGATATACTGATATTTAAGCTCTATCATGTTGTTAGGTTCAAAAGTGCTTGTGTCTAGTTATAAGGAAGCCGTACTGTTGTAAAACTGTGGCTTCAGATGGGCGATCTCTAGATCAAAATGTAGAATTTAATCACCGAAATGCTTACGCAACTAAAATAGTCAATGCAGTCTTTCCTGTTAGTCTGGCCCAACATTTGCTCAGTGTCGAACTGAATAATGCACAGTATACAAGACACGTTTTAAAATACTCCTCGTCCCCCTCACCTCCCACGAGAAATTAGCGGGTTATCAGATCCCGTATGACAGTATAGAAGGACAAAGTTTTTAATATTCCTTGTATTTACTTCTGAAAAATATACGAGTCAACAGATTCCATATGGCAGTACATAATACAGGTTTTAAAAAATGTTATTCATTGTAAGATAGTTCTCAAGCTTCATTGTTTTACTACTATAAATTACGATTCAGTTGATGTTTTCTACGACACTTTCTGTTAAAAAAAATATGTAAAAAGATCTTGTTTTTCTGAAATCACGAAGGATTCATAATAGCACGTGGGGGGAAAATGTAAACAAAAGTACAGTCAATACTATAAATAATCCACTAATTATTGCTGGAGTTACCAATGCATTTTACTAGGAAAGTGAGTGATTTCATACTTTATATTTTTTCTTATCAGTTCTTTCCCCTTTACCAAACCTGCTCGCCTTTTCAGCCGTGGGGGCTTATAATTGACAATTAATCCAATTATCCGTTGCTAAAAGCGTATCTCAAGAGTTGGCGGTGGGTGGTGATGACAAGCTGCCTTCCCTCTAGTCTATCACTGCTAAATTAGGGATCGCTAGCGCAGATCGCCTTCGAATAGCTTAGGGCTTAATTTCAAACAAACCAAAACGATCAGTTCTTCGAAGAGGTGGAAGCATCAAACCTCACCCTCCCAGATCCTGATAGAGTTCTCTTCACGCTAAGTACTGAGAAAGACAAAAACATAAAGTAATTCAGTATATATGTAAATTGTTGGTTTGAATTTCGCGCAAAGCTACACGAGAGCTATCTGTACTAGCCTTCTCTAATTTAGCAGTGAAAGACTAGAGGAAAGGCAGCTAGTCATCACCACCCACCGCCAACTCTTGGACTACTCTTTTACCAACGAATAATGGGATTAATTGTCACATGATAACGCCCCCACGGCTGAAAGAGCGAACATGTTTGGCAGGACGGGGATTCGAACCCGTGACCCTCAGATTGCAAGTCAAGCGCCTTAACCATCTGGCCATGCCGGGCCTCTACCGGAAAAGAACTGGTGTGTAAACAAATCGGTAATTTGAGGGTTAAAGAATTAATTAGCATTGCTGCTAGTTCCCTGAATCTCTGTAGTTTAATACAATAGTTATTCGTGTTACAATCACCTGCATAAAAGTTTATTGACCCTTTTTATACCATTCTAGCCTGGAATAACTGTTGCTCGAAAACTGAACCTTTGCAATGCATTATATGGCGTCCAATTGTGAGAAAAAACAAAAAAAAACAGCAACATTTGAACGCCATTTATACACGAAAGGAAAAGTGTTTGTTTGTTTGTTGCTGGGCGCAGAGCTATACAATCAATGTACCGTTTGTGCTTTGCCAACCGCAGGTATCAAAACCCGATCCTTAGCGTTATAAGCCTCCAGATTCACTGATGATCCCCGGGGAGGGGTTAACTGTTAATTAACCGATAATTCTCTAACCTATTTGACATTAAAACTTCAAGCTTGTTTATATTTATATATCATAATGGCTATTTGAATGTATTATAATATTTTCTATAGAGAACAAGCTTAAATTAGTGAGTAACAATTTTCATTCACAGAAAATTAAAACTCTACCGGAGAGGGGAAAATTAATCTACTTTATTCTGAATTGAAAGCTTATCCTGCATGTCTAATGCTGATTTTTCTTAAGCCTTAAATTGGGAGTTGACGTTTGCGGAAATAAGAAACTGAATCGCTTAGTGCAGGCCCCTTTCATGTCTATTGAGGAACCTAAACTGCTGACCAACTCCCAAGGATGTTATCAGAGTTTTAAAAATGAGGAAGAGGAAGACGTGTTTAGCCAACGAGTCTACGTCTCTTGCTGATTTATATAAGTCTGCATGCTCTCTCTCGGTAGTAGTTATGTAAAAACTGATGGAAATTATCAAAACGCCTTTAAATTTCCTGTTTATGTCTTAGAGTTCATACATTCTGGAAAGATATAACATACATACATTTCATAACACATTGTATAAATATTTTGGAGGTAATTTACGTGTTTATCGTTATGGCTTTGTATTCTTTATTTATTTGTGATGTGTGCGTATTTTGTATGTAAAGGTGAAATAATTAATATAATTACTATACTGTTAACGATTTTTGATATCTGTATTACAAATGTATTAAAAGTGATACATCAAATAAACCCCCCTTGTGTTGGAAAGAATGTTCTGTTAGAAATGATTTATAAACACAATAAAAAGCACGAACACAAAATTTGCCTCTTTTTTAAATTAGCACAGGTTTTGTTTTTGTTGAATGATTTAGCAAAACATCAAAGTTAATATGCATGCCAGACAAAAATAAATTGGTAAAGTGCCGTAAACAGTTTTTAAAAAAAACGAGTCTTAAATCAATTACCCAGGATTTAAATTCAGAGAAAGTTCTATCCCAACGTTTTTCTCCCAAACCAGCTGCTCTTAAATTCAAAGAGTTTACGATAAAGCCATGATTGAAGAACCTACATCGATTTTTAGATTATCAAAAGATATGACGGTGATAGAAATGAATCACGTGCTTAGGTTTGGTGGTGTTCGATCGTATAGATTTTTGAAAATATTCAATTAAACTTTTTATATAATAAGCTGAGGAATAAATGGATTTGAAGATGACTGATTTAGAGAAATTATTCACTGCGTAAAGAATGAAAATGCGATGTATTGAAACTCTGACATGAAATACTTTAAAAATGATTAAAATAACGGTTGAATTATTTAAAATCGCCTTCGTATTTTATTTTTATCTTTTATAAGTCATACGGAGAAAATTGGATTATATTTATTTTCAATTTCGTCAATGTCTGATCAACGCTGCATTTGGTAAGTAATTTGTCTACATGTCTGGTGACACTGATTCTTTCAAAGTGCTGTTTAATTAGAAATTTGTCAAAAAAAGAGATAAACTTGGTTTTGAAGAAGTTGATATATTAAAAATTTTGATTGTTATATTTGATAATGGAGAAAATTTTATAGATTAATCTTCGTTTAATATGGTAAGCGAATATTGTGTATGAAAAGGTGGAAAGCATCGGTTTAGAAATATATTGTTTATTACTAATTTTAGTATCTGTACTTTTAAATATCTTCATTTATTTTTTTTTCGTAACAGTGCTTACGTGGTACATATTTACTGTTATACATTACGCCAACAGGCAGTATACGTACTCTTATATCAGTGCTTACATGGTACATATTTACTGTTATACATTACGCCAACAGGCAGTACACGTACTCTTATATCATCTTAACAATTTCGTTTTGAGTTAAAATTTGAGAATGATCACACCAGTGACCGAAACGTCGTATCTGTTGTAAAAATATTCTTCCTTACTGTAAAAGCTCTGACTTGTAATAAAATAATTATTATACCATCTGTTTAACATGTCGTACATCTGCGGTTATCCTGAGTGCTTAAATACTATACATTTACAGCTATATTATATGCTCACACACAAGATACTACTTGCTTCTATACCAGTTAGTTGTTTTTATATTATGTATTTAGACACCGAGAATTTCCTGTTCTACTACGTTGTTAAATACCATAATTTACTGTTACACCAGGCGCTTACACACTCAACATTTACTGTTATACCACGAGGTTAAATACTATGACTTACTGTTATACCATGTTCTTACAAACCGATCATTTACTCTTATACTACGTGGTTAAAAACCATGATTTATTGCTATACCACGTTGTTAAACGTTATTACTTACTGTTATAATCCATTGGTTTACTGTTATAACATATGTTTAAATACCGAGCATCTACTGTTATACTACGTGGTTAAAAACCATGATTTATTGCTATACCACGTTGTTAAACGTTATTACTTACTGTTATACCACGTGGTTAAATTCATTGGTTTACTGTTATAACATATGTTTAAATACCGAGCATCTACTGTTATACAGTGTGCTAAAATTACGTCCATTTACAGTTATAGCAAAAGTTTTGGTACCATAGCTTTACTGTTTACCTTGTGCTTACATATCATGCATTTAATTCTATACTGTCCCCCGCTGGGGCAGCAGTAAGTCTCCGGATTTACAACGCTTAAATCAGGGGTTTGATTCCCCTCGGTGGACACAGCAGACAGCCCGATGTGGCTTTGCACAACACATTTCTATACTATATGCTTAAGACTTCTGTTTTTTGATGTTTATTTTTTTTTATAAAATCGATGTTTGTTTTTCGATGTTTTATAGTTATATTTAGATACCTTAAAATCGATTTTATAAAAAATAAACCCCGTGAAACAGAAGTCTTAAGCATATGGTACAGAAATAAATGCAAGATGGGTAAGCACAAGGTAAACAGTTAAACTATGATAAGAAAACACTTGCTATAACCGTAAGTGCATATGTATTTATTGCTATACCAAGTACTTGGATAGCATACACGTACTTACGCTTACGCATACACAATGATACTTCAAGTTTACATATTATTCATAAATCATCGTAAAACGGAAGATATATTTTACGACTGTGGAAGTTTTCAATTTCAGTCTTACTGCTGGCGTAAGCTGGAACAGAGAATCTTTTATTGTTAGTTTTACGGTTTTATTTGGCAGGCATGAAAATTCTGTTTTCAGTTTTACTGTTATTCTACTTTATACTAGACATTTATTGATTAACAGTGTATATCTGAAGTGGAAAGAATTGAAAATATATCAGAGGATTTATTTTCTCAAGCTCACTAAAACGTTTCTAGAGACTGCGTGGGCTAATGATTCTATCTGTGTTTTATCTGCCTGATATGATATGTGTTATAATTACAGCGATGCGAAACATTTCGATTTCGTCCTTTCTTGTTCAATAACGCAAGCCAATGCTGGTGGGAGAGGGAGTACTCGTTCTGATGAAACCGTGTACAAATTGTAACTCGGTCAATGAGTAATTTTAACTTTTGCTTTCCAATTAAAGTATAGCTATGGTAAAGTTTGAAATACATAAAAACAAGTTCCACCTAAAATAAAACATATTCGTTCAGATAAATATATTTATTGACGTGCAGTTTTTACAACCTTTGTGCCCGAAGTTAGTCTAAACAAGGGTCTGTCAAGATTCAGTTTGGTTTACTGTATTTTTCTGAATATTAAAGAACATTATTGCTTGCACATTTACATATTTATATCATCTTGTATATAATATTCTTCTTCTATATATTTGTTTTAAATGAAAAGAAAACTGCGACTTTTTTAAATGCAAAAATTTAGCCGTACAAATGGCATATAACAATTATTATCTCGATAACACATTTTAATCACTACATTGATTTGCTTTCAAAATCACAACTCTGCTACCAAAGTTTCGTGAGATGCGTTTCGCATTGTTCTAGTACACGTTTCAAACTTACACGGGAGTGTTTCGTGATCATGAGAATGAAATTTGTAAACTTTTGGAGATTTCAATTGAACTCTGATGGTTTCACGATAAAAGATGAAAAATAAAGTCCCTTTCACGAGAACTGTAGATTTGAAAAATCAGAAACAAATAAAATTTAAAATTTCATATTTTGTTAAGAAATACCTTTAACGTTTGTTTTGTTCAGAAATAGTTTTCAGATTATTCTAAAACATATATATTTTAAAAACGCTACATATTATAATTAAAAATTCATGAAATGAGACCTAAGATTTCAGAAGAGATCAAATAATACCTTTTGCTTTGATGGCACAAAATATTTTACAAATTACACGTGAATAGTTGTCATTTCTGTAAAATGTTTTTTGATATACTGGTCTATAAAATGGTGAGCCAATGAGTTACTGAAGGTTTCGTACCAAAGAAAAACATATTCCAGTTACTAAAACTAGTAGAGTAGGTTTAGGTTTCTGATTAAAAAGAAAAATATTAAAATACTCACCTCTTTTGAAGCCTCGTTGAAACAAATCAGAATTGCCAAAAATGCACAGGAGAATATTATTAGTTTTCTTGTAATCCGTACAAGTTTCATCTTGATGCTGCTCGTGGTGAGATTCCTGAAATATTGATTGGTTATTAATACTACTACAGGGCAAGGAGCCCAGAAAACGTTGTGAAGATAAGATAGTTGGAAAAATGCGGAATCAATTCGTGCGAAATCGTGCCAGTTGAACTGTAACAGAAATAGCGCTTCCTAGTGGTAGATTTCTGAGTAGTGTCATGATGGTGTTATTCACGAATAGAATGACAAAAGTTAGTTGAGATTTGACGATGTTCAGATATTACGTTGTTGTCTTGAAACATTAAATGAAAGAAGACGCGGAAACAGAATTTTACGTTTTTACTTTGAGATATTTACGTGCTCTGTATTTTTCACATTAATATTGCTTTTCGATTGCCGAATCAATTTGGAAATATGTTGCTACAAATGAAACATAAAATTGTAATAAATTAACTTGCAAAAAAGTATGTGCTTCAATTTAATTATTAAAAGTTAACATTTGTTATAATTTGACTATGATTTGTACACTGATACATATCGGCATAGTTACTATGTGCCATATTATGACTTAAGTTACAAGCTTGCCCCTGAGGAAGAAATATCCACCTTTCGAAAGCGCTCGGGTTATAGCATTTTTATAATTTAATATTAAGTTGCTAGTCCAGGTACACGTTATTAAATGTGTTTATAGTATGATCTGTAATTGAACGCATGTTTGATGCAAGTAAAAGTATGATTAGCATTCTAATCTACATCGTTATAATTGCTTTATTATCTGCATCAATGTTATAGTATAATTTGTATCCAGATACACATTGTTCTGGTATTCTCAGGTAAAACTTCAAGAAAGAATAAGATAGGTTTGCAGAATAACAGAATATTCAACCAAGATATTATTCACGTGCGCGGAGCAGGTCCGGTAGACCGGGCAATAGTCGGACCAACATTTTGTCACAGTAACTGTAGGGCTTATTAAGCTTTAACTTACACTTCAAAAATTGTTTCTAGATAAATATATAGACTTATATTAGTATGTATGAATCAGTATAACAATGCATAATAAAATACATGTACAATTTGCAAGTATACATGCTTATACTTGTTTATAGCTATGGTGAGTATAAGTGCCAGTGACCACCTATTTTTGTGAATCATAAAGAAGCGCTTGCAATTAATTATTATTTTAAACAAATTATAGAAAATTAGAACAAAATTCAATCTCAGAGCACCTATTTCTCAACATTTTCCTGGGGGCATGCCCCCATTACCCCCTAGCACATGCATGCTTTGCAAGCGAAAGCACACTATTCTTAGTTGTCTGGCCAATCAAAAAATGCTTCTTCCACCTACTACGAATTGATGCTGAAATCTTTGAACCCGACTGATTCTGTAAAACAAAGAGGCTGGACAGAAATGTCAAATACACAGTAGAAACGATCTTTATTCAATATCATAAACAACAGTACGACAGACAGTCGCCTTTACCTGGTGTGTATCACTTGAAAAACAAACTAAGATGTCTATGTAGGTTAAGTTGCTTATATCTTGTTCTAGACAGAGAAAACACCACGTTATATGTCTAAAACTTTCCCAGGAGGACTTGCACTACTCGTATGACTGTTGGTCATTCCCATTAGAAAATGAGGGAAGTTGGAGCCAATGGAAAGGTTTGCTGTCTACTTACATATGGCATATGATTATCCTTGCAGAAACCATAGGAAGAAAAGATAATATCTTTGGTGAATAACATAGAACAGTAGGTAGTTAAAGTGAAAAGAACAAGACTTTCTTGACCATTGTATTAGATGGAGATACAAAATACGTAGCATGTCTCCATACCTTACTTTTCTCGCCCCACTTCCTTTTCAGACTGTCCCAGCCGTCCCTTAATTTTGAGGTCTAAAACCAAATCAAATTTACCTGGATATTGGTCAACAAGTTGTTGTAACCTTCTCTCAACCGTATAAAGCATTTACAAGGCAGTACAGGTGACAACTCTTGAACAAAGATCCAATTGTATAATAAACATTACAAATAAAACCTTTTAACAATGGCATCATTTAAACATTATTACACATGCAAAACACTCTTTAACAATATCTCAAAACAAACTCATTCATTAAAAATACGAACTAAACTTTTCGAAAAAGAAACGAGGCATCAAAGAATACAAAATAATCACACTACAAATCACATTTATCAAATAATGTGTTTTTTGTAACAATGGACTATCTGTGCTGTACCAACCAACCACAGGTCAAAGTAGGAAGTGGGTATAACTCAGGAAACGCCTCTTCATAACAGCCTTATGGTGGCTGTCGAAGAAGAAACTTCATCTTAGTTTATGTGGTATTGCAATAGCGGCGGCCATTTTGTTTTATATTGCATTCCTGCATATAGAGTGCTAGCACCCTCTCTGAGATATAAATGTATAAGACGTTTGTGCGCCCTCCCCTCATACTATGTGTATGTTGTATAATAGAAAATTTAATAAAGTTTTTTCCCCTTAAGGATGGCGCTATCTATGAATGTAGTTAACATTAACTTATGTGAAAGATAATAAGTGCTCAATAACCGCAATAATGGGGGTGGAGGTGGTTGTGAACCTTCATTAACATTCCTCTTGTTCCAAACTATCATGCCACAAAGTGTGTTTGAGACTGGTCCAGCGACCTAGGAGGTGGTTAGATAACGGACAGACAGACAGATTATTGGGTCTTTATTATATATATATATATATATATATATTACAGCGTTTTTAACATTGCTTGAATTTCAAGTATCTAAAAAATAGACACTAAAGCAAAATATTGTTATAACATTTAGATGGTATATCCAACTTGAGAGGTTGAATACTTGAGAAGCAGTTTTCTATATGATGATGATAGTCCTAAGTATCTCTCACCACCGAATACGTATTACAAGGAAAAGTCCACCTACAATAGACAATAAATATATCGCTTAGATTAGATTGTCAAAAGTATATTTAATACGGGTATTTTATGTCAAATATGCATTCGATATTGTGATCAGGTGAAAAAGTGATAATTTGTCAATGAAACTGTTTGCGAGAGTATAATGACCAAATGAAAAGAAGTGACAACTCAACACTAAATGCTATAGTACAATATTTATAGACATGGTCCTGAAAAGAGAGAAGAAGAATTGGAGTACATATATGTGCCGTAATCTTTTAATATTAATATAGCATTTGAAAGTAAACATCCAAAACCGTGAAGGAGGGAGGAAGGGATCTAAATAGTACCTGACCCTCCCAGGTCGCGCACAACACGACCGAATACCAACCACGACAAGATTGAACCAGTTTTCCAGTGTATGATGAAAAGGTATTTTCAAAATATGATCATCATCATACATGTCTGTTTATGACAAAGCTTCTAATGCTATCAGCTGCCGTCCCTAATCTTGAACTAGCGATCACAAGGAAAGCAACCGGCTAGCAGCACCTGCAACTAAATCTTGGGCTACTCTTTACCAACAAACAGTAGGATTATTATAGTGAACCTATAGCTAAAAGGTGAGAGCCCTAACAAATCAGGTTGGATTGTGATCAATGTAAATATAGTTTTTGTTTGTTTGATTTGAATTTCGCGTAAAGCTACAGGGCTATCTGCGCTAGCTGTCCCTAATTTAGCAGTGAAAGACTAGAGGGAAGACAGCTAGTATCACCACCCACCGCCAAGTCTTGGGCTGCTCTTTATAACACATTATAACGCCTCAACGGCTGAAAGTGCGAACATGTTTGATGGAACAGGGATTCGAACCCGTGATCCTCAGATTGCGAGTCAAGCGCCCTACCCACCTGGCCATGTCGGGCCTGTAACTATAGATCGATACAGCTAGAAAACTGCGACCACTACCAACTGTTGGGCTACTGTAATCAACTGTCACTTTTATAACACACCCTCAGCAACCAAATTGTGTTTTGGTCGATTTTTTTATTTTTGTGGTAAAGATACGCGAACCTTGGACCCTTGAAAACACCGAAAAGTTTCTTATATACTACTCCAAAAAAACCACTATGTTAAACTTGAATATACACACACACACACACACACACAC
>NW_013669195.1:34117-37519 GCF_000517525.1 Limulus polyphemus
AGCTTTCTTCACAAAACTTTCTCCTTCACCATCACCAAAACCTTGTCGAATAAAGTCTCAGCAGAAATTGTTGAAGTATACCCGATTTATCCGTTTTTTTTAAGCTATCTTGCTCAAATGGCACTGGGTGTGTGGAAGATTTCACAAATCCACAAGGCTGATGTCACTTATACAGTTAAGATAGATTTTACCCTTGTAAGCTGATGTGATTGATACAATTAAGACAGTTTTTGCCCCTATTGTAACCTATACAATTAAGATAGTTTTTGTCCCTGTAGCTGGTGCGAACCATACAGTTAAAATAGTTGCTACCCCCTGTAAGCCGATGTGATTGATACAGTTAAGACAGTTTTTTGCCCCTATAATCTTATGCGACTTGTATACAGTTTAGATAGTTTTTGTTTTTGCGTTTGTAAGTTCGAAGGTATATATATAGTTTTATTGCTCAACTACACAGTCAAACTGAGCGTTAGCAGCTGTAAGAAAAATAATCTAGAGAAAAAACACCGCAAATAACTTTTGTATACCTTGCCGACTTACGTTGAACTCCTGTGCAATTTCTCAAATCCTGTACCATAAGGAGGTGCACTTTTATTTTGATAAAGCTCCGGAAGGCTTATTCTGACAGTTTGAAAATCATTGGCCTAATTCGAACGACGTAGATGCTATATGAGAGTTTCTAATGATATTTTTTTTGAATTGTGATCTTTTAAATAAAAAGAAATATCGTGAATAGTAACTTGCATAAGCTCTATAAACTTTGACATGCATTCACTTAGAATTCATAACGTGTTTGTAACTTCTTGGTTATAGTATTTCCACGTATTAGCTTATCCTACGTCAGACATAAAAAGATATTTCTAAAGAAAACTGAGAGACACGGAGCTTGACATGGACTTGGAAATACCGAATATTTCACGGCTTATATATAGGAATCTTCAAACTCTTTTTAACCAAAGAAACAGGTACCTTATGTGCACGTTGCTAAACGGCCATATCAGGTATAGCCCTCCCTAATTTTGAATTAAAGGAAGGGCAGCCAGCCAGCAGTAGCCGCCACTTTTCTTCAGCTCTTTCAACCAAATAACAAGCCTATCCGTTTATAACGCGTTTACAGCTGAAAATGCGGCGCGTTGAGCAGCATTACATCTCGACCTTCCAACACGACAATGGATATCATTTGTATCTCGGTTAACCCATCTGTATTGAAATATACATTACCCCAAGTATGATTGTTGTTGTTGCTGTTTCATGTCTCAAATTCTCACACTTCTCTGTAATAAAGTTTTAATATGGAATCCCGTAGTTTGTAAGTTCGCATGTTTTCAAGTTATGTTTTATTATTAGCAGTTTCTTGGTGATCTCTTATATTATTATTATTTGCAATAAATAGCTATTATTGCTTCTAACATCCATTGGCATTTTTATATTTCAATCCAAAGCCTGAGTTACTATAATTTCCACGGTTAGTATTCCTGTTTAGTGTTTTTATAAATAAACATAATACTATTTTTTTGTTTATTTCTGTAGTAATACTTATCAACAGTTTATTTTGCACTACTTTTAGATATATTGCCGTTGTGCAATTTTTTAGAACTCCGACTCGGTAAATAAAAAAAAAACACCTATCATTTATTGAAATAAATATTTTAATTTCACAAAATCATTCTTATTTCACTATACAACGTTCGAGTGTATAGTTATAAAAGCAATATCCACAATTCTTATTAAAACACATCCATAAAAAATAACTTACTCCAAATTCGAAAAGTGCTAAAAACTGAACAACCAAGAGATTTTTACAACCCAATCACGTCCTACCATGTCATAACACCTTTTAAATGGGTGTGAGTTCAGTCTCTAATAGTTTCTCACAAGTGCAAACGTTATACGTATAGGGTCAAAATCGCGTTGCTGGTAATTTGGCTAATTATCACATGCTGACTTTTAATAGTATAGCAAATTAAGTTTATTCAAATTCAGTATAGAAAAAAACAAAAACAGTTGATCTTAGTTAAATGATATCTGATATCAATATTCATTAAACGTGAAGAACTTAAATTATCGCTAGAAGAGCAGAAGAAAATGCGTTGTTTTTAGAAGTGAGATTACGAGAACGACTACCATTCTGACAAGTTCTATCGTTTCTTTTTTGTTTGTTTGTTTGGAATTAAGCACAAAGCTACGCAATGAGCTATCTGGGCTCTGTCCACCACGGGTATCGAAACCCGGTTTCTAGCGTTGCAAGTCTGCAGACATGCCGCTGTGCCACCGGGGGGGGGGGCGTGTTTCTCTAGAATAGTTTACGATCTTCTTGTTTGATTTAATACAAAACTATAAATACTTATCAATCAGTTCGTATTTTCTCACACAGCTTTCACTAAGATAAGTATAAAATGATTCCAATAATCTTACTTGAGATTTAGAACCTATTAACTATTCTCGAGCTTTGTTTTCTCTGGTTTAGAACGTATTCGAATATAGAAATACACCTAACAGTGATCCCGTTTAATTCTTTTCACTTGCGGCAGACGAAGTTACAAAAAATTGAGGTTCGATGCATGTACATACAGATATGTTGATTCAATACTCTTTTCCCATTCAGACCCAACCTACTGACAGTATTTTACACAAGAAAAAATAAAATATACAAACATTAATGTTCTCAAAGTTACATTCAGATTTGCATCAAATTAAGTCGCACAACTTTATACAAGTTGATTATATTTTCATCCCTTTATCCGAGAAAAAACAACAGACGAATTGAATGTAAAAATAGATATATTCATTACTATTCTGCTTAATCACCATAAAATATCTCTTATAACAAATACACAATATAAATTCGATTTTTTATTTGAAAGTTTTTCCTCTGACGTAACAAGAAACATCAAACAACTGTCAGCTCTTTCCGTTAGGCCAATGTTACCATATTATTATCATCCAAGATCTCTAGCTAATCTGGACTTCACAAAACTGCACTAATCATGACATCACTTTTAAGAATCATCCACAACACAGCAATCTCAAGTATCTTTAAAATTGTTTCAATACATCATTTAAAATTGTTCGTAAGTTTTATGGCAAAACTTGACAAGTTTCTTAGCTCGTGTTGAAGTAAGGAACCGCATATTTTCAGTACTAAAGTCCAATTTAAACACTGAAATCAACAAAATTTACAAGTCTTGGTAAATAGAAATCCTTGCACGTCTCTGAAGGAGGCTCCACCTGGCAATAGATTAAAAACATACAATATATAGAAGATGATATATAACATAATCAAACAATCAAAATTTTTATTCATTTGATTTTTTCGGAGTGTTTAGGGGTGGGTTCGTCTTTTCTAACGCAAAGCTACATTTTAGCGTTGTAAGTCCTGAGGCTTACCGCTAAGTTACCGGT
>NW_013669195.1:38383-46279 GCF_000517525.1 Limulus polyphemus
ACAATCCAAACACACCCCAGCATAAGATGACATAGTAGTAGATAAATTAAACATTACAATCCAAACACACCCCAGCATAAGATGACATAGTAGTAGATAAATTAAACATTACAATCCAAACACACCCCAGCATAAGATGACATAGTAGTAGATAAATTAAACATTACAATCCAAACACACCCCAGCATGAGATGGCATAGATCATACATTTTATCAGAAAATTTTATGTTCAAGTAAACTTTACTATAACAGGTTTATAAACATCATTATACCCTGCTATTTTATTAAATTATAAAGACAAGGTGAAATTTATTGCAAGTAAATATTTGGCATCTAAGGTGATCCATGGAACCTTGTCAGTATACACTTAAACAGCAGAGAATAGATAACAAATCATAACTGTTTTGTGTTTGCATAATTTAGAGAAATTTGTATGGAATCTGCTTTTTTAACCTGAAAAACAAATAATAAAATTATTTGTTAGGAAGTTACAAGTCCTTAAAAATACATTTTCATTTGCTTTAAGCTCACCGGCTCACAGCTAGGTATACACGGAGTCACCAAAGCTTTAAATTGTACAAATTCTGAAGTGGGGAACTTGAATGCATCAAATGAAGCCTGAAGAATTTTGCCATTTCCATCTACTTTCTCTAAAGCTTCCATGATGGAGACATCTGTTGGACAACTGAAAACAAAAGGATAGAAAAGTCATGAACACCGACTTGAAATCATACAAATTAAAAGTCTTCCTTCTTTTAATTAAAATTATTAATAAATATATTCCATAAGCAAAAAAACTAACAAGAGCTTAATTAATTACTAATACAGTTATCTTTTAAGCTAATTAATCACCATGATAAAGGGTGGGGGAATCATTTTTAAAACAGGTCTTAAATTACAATAAAAATAATTAATCTACCTAATAATCAAAAACAAGGATGTAGTTTTTAATAGCATCTATTCAAATTAGAGAATTAAACTTATAACTTCCATCCACATTTCACATCAAACCAATCACCAGAAAACAGCAATGAGATTTTGACCACCAAAGAAACACCACATTACATTATGGAAAACAGAACATACTCTGTCTTTAACAGCTAAAACTGGATTATTAAATTTTTAAACTGAAATAAGCAACTGTGTTTTATTATCACAAACTGTTTTTAAGAATTTCTCATATTCTGACTCAAGATGAAACATTTGTTGTAATGATGCAAGAGTAACAGCTAGTAATGTTTTTCTAATTCTATTTCTTTACATGCTATAGGATATTTTGCTCACTAAAGTTTTGAGGTCCATAACTGTTAATAATTCAACAATACACTAAACATGTTACATTTAACTTCAATAATTGATAGAAATACAGTATCTTACAGTACAAATCTGTATTAGTGAAATAACATAATTTCAAAAAAAAAAACATGTATATACACACAGACACACATGTTAGTTAATGTTACAACAAGCTCAGATTGATTCTTGTAGGCTAACTTTATAACTTGTATCTATATAGGCACAACAATATATTGAGTGGTTTGTCATTTCAAAGAAGCAAGATTAGTAAAACAGTCTTTTAATGACAGGTTTAGTTACTAGTAGTAACAAAAGCAAGAAGAACATAAGAGAATCTGGTAATGAGTGCTTTGCAATAAAGTAATTCAGATCACCTACCCAAGGCTGTCTATAAGGAGAATTTCACTGATGTCAACTCCATCCATTGCTACCAACTCTCGAACAAATATCTCATATGGACCTGCATTTGTTAAAGACATTACATTAGTATTTTGATAAACAAAACTGTTTCTTTTAAGATCCACAATTAGGTGTAAGGAAACATGCATAGAGAAGTGAAATGAAGCAAACTGTTTTAGTTAAACATACATATATAAAAAAGGGTAGAATGGGATGGTTATTGTGGTTGGAGATTATCACAAAATGGAGTGGAGTGAGGTAGTACATTACCAAGACTGGGGAGAAGTTCCTAGAAAAATGTGAAACAGGGATAAGGTGTTTGTATATTAGAATGAACTGGAATAAAGTGATGCTTTAGGGACGTGCAAGTGTCTGTAGAAACAAATCATATAGCATTTGTTCATTGAAATTTGTGCTCAGCTACTTGAGGACTATCTGTGCTAGCCGTACTTAACTGAGGTGATAGAACAGAGGGAATGCAGCTAATTAACACCAATAACCACCAACTGTTGAGCTATTCTTTATAGATGAATAACAAGTTTCACATTATAACACCTCAAAAGCTGAAATGGCTAGCATATGCAGCGACAGGTTTCAATCCCATGATTCGCAGATTTGCATTGAGTGCCACAACCATCAATCTCGAATGGTGAATTATTGGGGTTGGGCATATCGAGTAAATAATGGAATGGAGTTCATTATGGACACTGAGGTGTGTACATAAGGTGATGTAGAATAGGACAGGATTGAACTAGAACACATGTCTACTTATACTAGGTTATCTCAGAATGATCTATATATATAGGTTACAGTAGAAATAAACCAGAGCCATAATAATTTGAAACAAAAGCCAAAATAATGCCTCTTCAAATATGGTGAGGGTCCTGACACAATTATTATAAAATAGTGCTCCACTATATCTAACTAGTTTTAGACAGGAAGAATCAACACATGAGAAGACTACAAACAACAAGGTAATCTCAATATTTATACAATATAGTCAAGAATGTACATCATTATTAAGCACGAGATAAGTACAAGATACATAATACAATTTAAAAAAACTGATTTTTGATGTTCACTACTGTACAGAGAGAAGGCTGGAGTGGATGGATTTTTGGAGTTGAGAACCTACCTATACATAGAGAAGCAACAGAAAAGGTTTCTGGGGAAAAGTGTGTGTAAATAACTTGGCTGGAAGGAAGTTAGAGTTTTACATGTACACAAAGAAAGTGGAATGAGTTCTTAATTAGGAGTATGCATGCACATATAAATGGTTTGAACAGTTTACTCGAGTTTTGGAGAGTATGTAAAGAGGATAGAGTGGATTAATGGAAAAAACACGATGGCTCATTGTTGTCAAAATAGTGTATAATGCTGTAGTAACAGTAGTTATGGCAAAACATCGATTATACAAAATGTTTTAATTTTAACATGCATGACATTTACTCCTCTTCTGCCTAATAACAGGAAGACAAGACAAACAACCACAATATTTTAATATACAACTATTACCATACATACATACATACAAATATCTTTAATCCATGATAGTCAATCCTAGATTTTCTGCTACCTTGGTCTGCTAATCAACTCCAAAAATTACCAAATACAAAGAGAACACCCTTGAACTGACATCGTTGTACTTGGATTCAAATTATTGTTACAATTTAAATGGAAATACATTAAATACTGTAGTTGAAGAAAGATATCTTGGTGGTGTGATAAAAAAAAAATCACTTAAGTTATCTAAACAGCATATTGTACCTAGTAATGGGGCTAATAGGATTTTTGGTAGCATCTATAGAAATATTGAATACAAGAGAAGGGATATTATTGTTTCACTGTATAGATCACTTGTAAGGCCTCATTTAGAATGCAGTGTATAGTTTTGGGCTCCCTTCCCAAAGAAGAACATTGAATTGTTGGAGAAGGTTCAGAGAAGAGTCACTGGAATGATACCTGGGATGGTGGGATTGTCCTATGAGGAGAGACTAAAATCTCTAAACTTGTTTTTTCTGGAGAGGAGAAAGGTCAGAGAGGATTTGATTGAGGTGTTTGAGATTATTAAGGGTATTGATAATATAGATCCAACAACCTTTTTTGTGCTTAGCAGTGGAAAAAATAGAACAAGGGGTCATAAATTCAAATTTTGGCAGCGTAGAAGTAGTCTGCAGTTTAGACAGCATTTTTTTCAAATAGGGTGGTTGGCTTTTGGAATGAGCTGCCATAGAGGGTGGTGGAGGCAGAAGATTTAACTGAGTTCAAGAAAAGATTGGATGAATACATGAGTAGTAAGGGGTGGTTATAGTTGGGAGCTGGAAAGGACATCCTTGATGGACTAATAAGCTCGTTTTTTGTCCCTTTAAAATTTTATGAATTATAATTTGTATCTTCACTTTCTTTCCTTAATTCCTCTAATTTTTTCTTATTAATGACTATATATAAATGTACATATACATTAAAAATACATGTGTATATAGAAGTACATATATCTATATAAAAACATTGATAACATAATGTATATTTACTCACAATCTTACAGAAAGAGGAAGTTTTATAAACATGAAAGTTAGTTACCCCGTACTTTTTCTTTCTAGTTTTTAAAGAAGAACCTATAAACTTACTGTCTTGATCCATAATTTCAAACCGCAGAGCTAGAGGGTCTCCTACTTGAGCAGAGAGGAGATTATCTCCAGACTGGTCAGTGACTCTCATTGTGACATTAGGAGAGTTAACAATGGCAGACTGACTCCCACTGGTGTCTACCTCACTGAATAAAGTAAAAAAAAAGGAAATTATGTCATACCACCATGATATCACATTACATATTACTTGCTTCTATTTTTACATGAAATATTTAGTTGTGTGGCTTCTTGAAAATGATGCATTTTATTCATCGGTATACTAACTTCTTCTGTTAAATACTAATTAACAAGAGTGGACAGTTTTTAATCCAATTAGAAATTAATGACCAAGTGTTTGAAAATAGAGGCCTTTGTTTTTTTCTTTCAAAATTCTTTATTTTAAATGTTTTGAAAAGCTCTTGCTTTCGGTTTGAAAATTGATTTCTTTTAATGTTATAAAAGTGGCTTTATTTTTATTTAGATATTTAGATTTTCTATTTACAGTGCACCTGAAATAGAGACAGTTGTTTTACTGTTTTAGTCTTCAAAAAAATTACAACTGCCAAAAATCAATAAGATGTTGGACTTATCTACAAGATTATATAAAG
This sequence comes from Limulus polyphemus, assembly GCF_000517525.1. NCBI lineage: Eukaryota > Metazoa > Arthropoda > Merostomata > Xiphosura > Limulidae > Limulus > Limulus polyphemus. The sequence continues at coordinate 43,314 of NW_013669195.1, forward strand.
TATAGAAATGATTTAACAAATAGTAAAATAAGAAAATGTTCATAATGTATACAGTTTGAAGTGGAAACAATAAAGTTGGTTATACAAGTTGCTACAATTCTGTGAAACAAATACAACAGACAAAGAATTATTTATTTACCCACACAAAGTTGAATACTGTTGACTACACTCTTCTCAAATAAATACTGACATGACTTACCCTTTTACTTCAAGCTGTACACCATTTGCAACACTTCTGTTGGACAAGTCATACTGACAGTGGACAGACAACCCTAAGTCCTGATTTGTAACAATCATATCATGATGTTGGATTACAATATCATTGGAAAATTGACCAAAGCCCTATAAAAAAAAAAAAAGAAAAAAATTTTATTTGATTTGATACCATGACATCATGACTAGACTTGTTTGACAGGTCAGATGAAATAATTAAAACCAAACCATGGAACTGGATTTACATAAAATACTAAGAAAACTTGCAGAAAAACTATAATATTCTTCATGATAAACTAGTTAGTTTTTTGTACTAATTTAATGTACATATACGTTTAGTATCTTTAGATGATTTTGTTGTGAATAAGATACACAAATATACCAGCTATTTTATTGAAGATCTCAAAATAACATTTCATTATCAGAATAACTTTAAAAAATTGTCAGTCATCAAGGGAAGGAATTTCCTTCATGATCTGGTTTATGTAGCAGTTTAATCCAATCAGATCAAGGAAAGCATGCCCGTTGAAGGATTTGCTTTGTTTAAAATTCTACTAAACAGCACCAATCACCAAGTCTTGGGGTAATTTTGGTTGGATTTAGTTGGATTTGACCCTCACTCTTATAAACACATACTTGCAATCATAGCATCAAGGGGACTTTTTGGGCAATGAGAGATAAACCCTCAGGTTCACAGACTAGGCATGCTAAAAACTAGGTCACATACAGACCCCCATGAAAGACGTTTTGTTACCTTGTGTAATTGAATGCAATTAAAACATAAAGACTTGTGTGTAAATGTTGAAACATATTACTGTATATGCACCTCCATTTTATAAGTCATGAGGCATCAGATATGAAACATCAGGTTTTAGAACTGCATTATGAATTAAATATGACACAAATTGGATGATTGTTTAAGCAGACATATCTAACCCGAAAGTTATACAGATTTATAAAGCAGTCTAGTTTCTAACAGACAGGGGTGAAATTATGTTAGTACTAACTGGAACTCAGTACCAGTTATTTTTGTGATTCCTAGTATAGTACTGCTACTTTATTTGGAGGCTTGTACAAAGTTCCTTAATTTTTTGTATGTCTTGCTAATTCAATTTGAACAGCACATGAAGAGAAACTGTAAGATTTAGAAAACTTAAAAGTTCATACACTTTGATGCAGTCCTGGCAAAGGACTTGTACTTCAAGAAAAATGTCACTCCCGTTGATGGGTGCATATCACTATCAACACTGTTGCGTCATCGAGATCACGTGACTATTCTCACGCCCTCTAGTTTCTAGAACTATCCCGTACCTTGGCGAATGCTCTAGTATTTACTAGATAGGGTAGGCTAGTATATATAAGAGGGTGACAACGTGACGCAATAATGTAATGTGTGTGTGAAGATAGTGAGTAATTGAACTGCAGTCAGAAGTATTATTGACGTTCGTTGATATAGCGTTTGTTTTAGCGCGATTGTTGAAAATAAGTGTATCGTAAAGTTGTATTCGGAAAGAATAAACCAGTTTTAAGTAAAGAACTTGTGTCGCTAAAGTTTCGTCGGAACGAAGTTACGGAAAGTTAATTAACAAACGGAGACGTAACAATACGAAATGCAGAAATGGTATATTTTTAAACAGAAAGAAGGAAGAACATGGCTACATGGGATTCTTGTTCTGTAAGCTCTAAAGATATTTTCATTATGGTATAAAATACGTTGGTCAATTCATTGTTCACAATACAAAACACACAAGTGTTTACTTGTAATTTAAAACAATAAAAATTGAAGAAGTTTAGTAAATTTGAACTTCTTGGGTAGACAGAATTCCATCTATTGAGTTTTTCACACAAAATCTTAGCCTTGTATAAAACCTTATTAGTATTAAACCAACTAGTTCAGACTGTGATGAATTCTGATGTCAAAAGTCTAGATTGTTACCCATTACTTCGAATACGAAAATCAATCAATTAATTATTTACGTACTGGAATAATAAAAACAGTATTGTACAAGCGTACCTGCTGTTGAACGTCGCAATCAAGGTCATGGTAAGACATTTTGATCTCAAAGTCCAGTCTGTTTACAACGTCTTGAACACAAGAATTGGGTCTTTTCTTAGCATATACCTTTCCATTAAATAGTTTACTCGATGTTACTTTGGCAACCATTTCCTTAGCTTCACAGAGAATTGTTACTGGAAGAAATGCAAATATTTATAATTAATACTAAATGCTGCTTCATCGCCTTGTTATTTATGCCGCTGGTTGGTGATTACATGCCACATGGAGTTTACTTTCCCTCATTAAATTATAAATAAAATACTTAACTTAGAGAAAAACAAGTCTTACGTCACTAAAATTTATATTTGAAATGTTTATCTGTTAACTTTAATTAAATAGCAGACTATTGGTTTAATCTCGTTCAAGCTTCTAGGCCTTCCTATAATTAGTTAATACTGTTGTAAGCTATATCTTAAATGTTTTAAAATTAATCTTTAATTGTTTGATTGAAGAAGCTGCTATCATGATAAAAACGCTAGATTTAGAAAGTTTGAAAAGTAGTCCTAGAATAGCTAGAACGTTCGGGAATATTATTGATGGAGGAGACTTTAAAAAAATTCAGAAACATGCAGTGGTGGGATTCAGCCGGTTCGTGCGAACCTGCTCTTACAATTTAATGACCTCCACGAACCGGTTGTTAACAATCGTATGTATAGGCCTAATAATAACGTTACAACTTACAAGTACGCGTGTTTAA